>NW_027472874.1:0-197004 GCF_030347505.1 Rhynchophorus ferrugineus
AGTTTCCGAGATATGGACTATCGATAATTTACACCTTAGGCTCTGCTTCTAACTTGGGCCCAAATTGTAAAATGGTCTTATCTATTGGCGATTTCGTTCCAATTCACATTCCAAGTAATATTCGGCATGCTAATTACATTGCCGGTTGCCAAATTGCATTATCTCTTATAGTTTCCGAGATATGGACTATCGATAATTTACACCTTAGGCTCTGCTTCTAACTTGGGCCCAAATTGTAAAATGGTCTAATTACATTGCCGGTTGCGAAATTGCATTATCTCTTATAGTTTCCGAGATATGGACTATCGATAATTTACACCATAGGCTCTGCTTCTAACTTGGGCCCAAATTGTAAAATGGTCTTATCTATTGGCGATTTCGTTCCAATTCACATTCCAAGTAATATTCGGCATGCTAATTACATTGCCGGTTGCCAAATTGCATTATCTCTTATAGTTTCCGAGATATGGACTATCGATAATTTACACCTTAGGCTCTGCTTCTAACTTGGGCCCAAATTGTAAAATGGTCTTATCTATTGGCGATTTCGTCCCAATTCACATTCCAAGTGATATTCGGCATGCTAATTACATTGCCGGTTGCGAAATTGCATTATCTCTTATAGTTTCCGAGATATGGACTATCGATAATTTACACCTTAGGCTCTGCTTCTAACTTGGGCCCAAATTGTAAAATGGTCTTATCTATTGGCGATTTCGTCCCAATTCACATTCCAAGTGATATTCGGCATGCTAATTACATTGCCGGTTGCGAAATTGCATTATCTCTTATAGTTTCCGAGATATGGACTATCGATAATTTACACCTTAGGCTCTGCTTCTAACTTGGGCCCAAATTGTAAAATGGTCTTATCTATTGGCGATTTCGTTCCAATTCACATTCCAAGTAATATTCGGCATGCTAATTACATTGCCGGTTGCCAAACTGCATTATCTCTTATAGTTTCCGAGATATGGACTATCGATAATTTACACCATAGGCTCTGCTTCTAACTTGGGCCCAAATTGTAAAATGGTCTTATCTATTGGCGATTTCGTTCCAATTCACATTCCAAGTAATATTCGGCATGCTAATTACATTGCCGGTTGCCAAATTGCATTATCTCTTATAGTTTCCGAGATATGGACTATCGATAATTTACACCTTAGGCTCTGCTTCTAACTTGGGCCCAAATTGTAAAATGGTCTTATCTATTGGCGATTTCGTTCCAATTCACATTCCAAGTAATATTCGGCATGCTAATTACATTGCCGGTTGCCAAATTGCATTATCTCTTATAGTTTCCGAGATATGGACTATCGATAATTTACACCTTAGGCTCTGCTTCTAACTTGGGCCCAAATTGTAAAATGGTCTTATCTATTGGCGATTTCGTCCCAATTCACATTCCAAGTGATATTCGGCATGCTAATTACATTGCCGGTTGCGAAATTGCATTATCTCTTATAGTTTCCGAGATATGGACTATCGATAATTTACACCTTAGGCTCTGCTTCTAACTTGGGCCCAAATTGTAAAATGGTCTTACCTATTGGCGATTTCGTTCCAATTCACATTCCAAGTAATATTCGGCATGCTAATTACATTGCCGGTTGCCAAATTGCATTATCTCTTATAGTTTCCGAGATATGGACTATCGATAATTTACACCTTAGGCTCTGCTTCTAACTTGGGCCCAAATTGTAAAATGGCCTTATCTATTGGCGATTTCGTTCCAATTCACATTCCAAGTAATATTCGGCATGCTAATTACATTGCCGGTTGCCAAATTGCATTATCTCTTATAGTTTCCGAGATATGGACTATCGATATTTTACACCTTAGGCTCTGCTTCTAACTTGGGCCCAAATTGTAAAATGGTCTTATCTATTGGCGATTTCGTCCCAATTCACATTCCAAGTGATATTCGGCATGCTAATTACATTGCCGGTTGCGAAATTGCATTATCTCTTATAGTTTCCGAGATATGGACTATCGATAATTTACACCTTAGGCTCTGCTTCTAACTTAGGCCCAAATTGTAAAATGGTCTTATCTATTGGCGATTTCGTTCCAATTCACATTCCAAGTAATATTCGGCATGCTAATTACATTGCCAGTTGCCAAATTGCATTATCTCTTATAGTTTCCGAGATATGGACTATCGATAATTTACACCTTAGGCTCTGCTTCTAACTTGGGCCCAAATTGTAAAATGGTCTTATCTATTGGCGATTTCGTCCCAATTCACATTCCAAGTGATATTCGGCATGCTAATTACATTGCCGGTTGCGAAATTGCATTATCTCTTATAGTTTCCGAGATATGGACTATCGATAATTTACACCTTAGGCTCTGCTTCTAACTTGGGCCCAAATTGTAAAATGGTCTTATCTATTTTCGATTTCGTTCCAATTCACATTCCAAGTAATATTCGGCATGCTAATTACATTGCCGGTTGCCAAATTACATTATCTCTTATAGTTTCCGAGATATGGACTATCGATAATTTACACCTTAGGCTCTGCTTCTAACTTGGGCCCAAATTGTAAAATGGTCTTATCTATTGGCGATTTCGTCCCAATTCACATTCCAAGTGATATTCGGCATGCTAATTACATTGCCGGTTGCGAAATTGCATTATCTCTTATAGTTTCCGAGATATGGACTATCGATAATTTACACCTTAGGCTCTGCTTCTAACTTGGGCCCAAATTGTAAAATGGTCTTATCTATTGGCGATTTCGTTCCAATTCACATTCCAAGTAATATTCGGCATGCTAATTACATTGCCGGTTGCCAAAATGCATTATCTCTTATAGTTTCCGAGATATGGACTATCGATAATTTACACCATAGGCTCTGCTTCTAACTTGGGCCCAAATTGTAAAATGGTCTTATCTATTGGCGATTTCGTTCCAATTCACATTCCAAGTAATATTCGGCATGCTAATTACATTGCCGGTTGCCAAATTGCATTATCTCTTATAGTTTCCGAGATATGGACTATCGATAATTTACACCTTAGGCTCTGCTTCTAACTTGGGCCCAAATTGTAAAATGGTCTTATCTATTGGCGATTTCGTTCCAATTCACATTCCAAGTAATATTCGGCATGCTAATTACATTGCCGGTTGCCAAATTGCATTATCTCTTATAGTTTCCGAGATATGGACTATCGATAATTTACACCTTAGGCTCTGCTTCTAACTTGGGCCCAAATTGTAAAATGGTCTTATCTATTGGCGATTTCGTTCCAATTCACATTCCAAGTAATATTCGGCATGCTAATTACATTGCCGGTTGCCAAATTGCATTATCTCTTATAGTTTCCGAGATATGGACTATCGATAATTTACACCTTAGGCTCTGCTTCTAACTTGGGCCCAAATTGTAAAATGGTCTAATTACATTGCCGGTTGCGAAATTGCATTATCTCTTATAGTTTCCGAGATATGGACTATCGATAATTTACACCTTAGGCTCTGCTTCTAACTTGGGCCCAAATTGTAAAATGGTCTTATCTATTGGCGATTTCGTTCCAATTCACATTCCAAGTAATATTCGGCATGCTAATTACATTGCCGGTTGCCAAATTGCATTATCTCTTATAGTTTCCGAGATATGGACTATCGATAATTTACACCTTAGGCTCTGCTTCTAACTTGGGCCCAAATTGTAAAATGGTCTTATCTATTGGCGATTTCGTCCCAATTCACATTCCAAGTGATATTCGGCATGCTAATTACATTGCCGGTTGCGAAATTGCATTATCTCTTATAGTTTCCGAGATATGGACTATCGATAATTTACACCTTAGGCTCTGCTTCTAACTTGGGCCCAAATTGTAAAATGGTCTTATCTATTGGCGATTTCGTCCCAATTCACATTCCAAGTGATATTCGGCATGCTAATTACATTGCCGGTTGCGAAATTGCATTATCTCTTATAGTTTCCGAGATATGGACTATCGATAATTTACACCTTAGGCTCTGCTTCTAACTTGGGCCCAAATTGTAAAATGGTCTTATCTATTGGCGATTTCGTTCCAATTCACATTCCAAGTAATATTCGGCATGCTAATTACATTGCCGGTTGCCAAACTGCATTATCTCTTATAGTTTCCGAGATATGGACTATCGATAATTTACACCATAGGCTCTGCTTCTAACTTGGGCCCAAATTGTAAAATGGTCTTATCTATTGGCGATTTCGTTCCAATTCACATTCCAAGTAATATTCGGCATGCTAATTACATTGCCGGTTGCCAAATTGCATTATCTCTTATAGTTTCCGAGATATGGACTATCGATAATTTACACCTTAGGCTCTGCTTCTAACTTGGGCCCAAATTGTAAAATGGTCTTATCTATTGGCGATTTCGTTCCAATTCACATTCCAAGTAATATTCGGCATGCTAATTACATTGTCGGTTGCCAAATTGCATTATCTCTTATAGTTTCCGAGATATGGACTATCGATAATTTACACCTTAGGCTCTGCTTCTAACTTGGGCCCAAATTGTAAAATGGTCTTATCTATTGGCGATTTCGTTCCAATTCACATTCCAAGTAATATTCGGCATGCTAATTACATTGCCGGTTGCCAAATTGCATTATCTCTTATAGTTTCCGAGATATGGACTATCGATAATTTACACCTTAGGCTCTGCTTCTAACTTGGGCCCAAATTGTAAAATGGTCTTATCTATTGGCGATTTCGTCCCAATTCACATTCCAAGTGATATTCGGCATGCTAATTACATTGCCGGTTGCGAAATTGCATTATCTCTTATAGTTTCCGAGATATGGACTATCGATAATTTACACCATAGGCTCTGCTTCTAACTTGGGCCCAAATTGTAAAATGGTCTTATCTATTGGCGATTTCGTTCCAATTCACATTCCAAGTAATATTCGGCATGCTAATTACATTGCCGGTTGCCAAATTGCATTATCTCTTATAGTTTCCGAGATATGGACTATCGATAATTTACACCTTAGGCTCTGCTTCTAACTTGGGCCCAAATTGTAAAATGGTCTTATCTATTGGCGATTTCGTCCCAATTCACATTCCAAGTGATATTCGGCATGCTAATTACATTGCCGGTTGCGAAATTGCATTATCTCTTATAGTTTCCGAGATATGGACTATCGATAATTTACACCTTAGGCTCTGCTTCTAACTTGGGCCCAAATTGTAAAATGGTCTTACCTATTGGCGATTTCGTTCCAATTCACATTCCAAGTAATATTCGGCATGCTAATTACATTGCCGGTTGCCAAATTGCATTATCTCTTATAGTTTCCGAGATATGGACTATCGATAATTTACACCTTAGGCTCTGCTTCTAACTTGGGCCCAAATTGTAAAATGGTCTTATCTATTGGCGATTTCGTTCCAATTCACATTCCAAGTAATATTCGGCATGCTAATTACATTGCCGGTTGCCAAATTGCATTATCTCTTATAGTTTCCGAGATATGGACTATCGATATTTTACACCTTAGGCTCTGCTTCTAACTTGGGCCCAAATTGTAAAATGGTCTTATCTATTGGCGATTTCGTCCCAATTCACATTCCAAGTGATATTCGGCATGCTAATTACATTGCCGGTTGCGAAATTGCATTATCTCTTATAGTTTCCGAGATATGGACTATCGATAATTTACACCTTAGGCTCTGCTTCTAACTTAGGCCCAAATTGTAAAATGGTCTTATCTATTGGCGATTTCGTTCCAATTCACATTCCAAGTAATATTCGGCATGCTAATTACATTGCCAGTTGCCAAATTGCATTATCTCTTATAGTTTCCGAGATATGGACTATCGATAATTTACACCTTAGGCTCTGCTTCTAACTTGGGCCCAAATTGTAAAATGGTCTTATCTATTGGCGATTTCGTTCCAATTCACATTCCAAGTAATATTCGGCATGTTAATTACATTGCCGGTTGCCAAATTGCATTATCTCTTATAGTTTCCGAGATCTGGACTATCGATAATTTACACCTTAGGCTCTGCTTCTAACTTGGGCCCAAATTGTAAAATGGTCTTATCTATTGGCGATTTCGTTCCAATTCACATTCCAAGTAATATTCGGCATGCTAATTACATTGCCGGTTGCCAAATTGCATTATCTCTTATAGTTTCCGAGATATGGACTATCGATAATTTACACCTTAGGCTCTGCTTCTAACTTGGGCCCAAATTGTAAAATGGTCTTAACTATTGGCGATTTCGTTCCAATTCACATTCCAAGTAATATTCGGCATGCTAATTATATTGCCGGTTGCCAAATTGCATTATCTCTTATAGTTTCCGAGATATGGACTATCGATAATTTACACCTTAGGCTCTGCTTCTAACTTGGGCCCAAATTGTAAAATGGTCTTATCTATTGGCGATTTCGTCCCAATTCACATTCCAAGTGATATTCGGCATGCTAATTACATTGCCGGTTGCGAAATTGCATTATCTCTTATAGTTTCCGAGATATGGACTATCGATAATTTACACCTTAGGCTCTGCTTCTAACTTGGGCCCAAATTGTAAAATGGTCTTATCTATTTTCGATTTCGTTCCAATTCACATTCCAAGTAATATTCGGCATGCTAATTACATTGCCGGTTGCCAAATTACATTATCTCTTATAGTTTCCGAGATATGGACTATCGATAATTTACACCTTAGGCTCTGCTTCTAACTTGGGCCCAAATTGTAAAATGGTCTTATCTATTGGCGATTTCGTCCCAATTCACATTCCAAGTGATATTCGGCATGCTAATTACATTGCCGGTTGCGAAATTGCATTATCTCTTATAGTTTCCGAGATATGGACTATCGATAATTTACACCTTAGGCTCTGCTTCTAACTTGGGCCCAAATTGTAAAATGGTCTTATCTATTGGCGATTTCGTTCCAATTCACATTCCAAGTAATATTCGGCATGCTAATTACATTGCCGGTTGCCAAACTGCATTATCTCTTATAGTTTCCGAGATATGGACTATCGATAATTTACACCATAGGCTCTGCTTCTAACTTGGGCCCAAATTGTAAAATGGTCTTATCTATTGGCGATTTCGTTCCAATTCACATTCCAAGTAATATTCGGCATGCTAATTACATTGCCGGTTGCCAAATTGCATTATCTCTTATAGTTTCCGAGATATGGACTATCGATAATTTACACCTTAGGCTCTGCTTCTAACTTGGGCCCAAATTGTAAAATGGTCTTATCTATTGGCGATTTCGTTCCAATTCACATTCCAAGTAATATTCGGCATGCTAATTACATTGCCGGTTGCCAAATTGCATTATCTCTTATAGTTTCCGAGATATGGACTATCGATAATTTACACCTTAGGCTCTGCTTCTAACTTGGGCCCAAATTGTAAAATGGTCTTATCTATTGGCGATTTCGTTCCAATTCACATTCCAAGTAATATTCGGCATGCTAATTACATTGCCGGTTGCCAAATTGCATTATCTCTTATAGTTTCCGAGATATGGACTATCGATAATTTACACCTTAGGCTCTGCTTCTAACTTGGGCCCAAATTGTAAAATGGTCTAATTACATTGCCGGTTGCGAAATTGCATTATCTCTTATAGTTTCCGAGATATGGACTATCGATAATTTACACCATAGGCTCTGCTTCTAACTTGGGCCCAAATTGTAAAATGGTCTTATCTATTGGCGATTTCGTTCCAATTCACATTCCAAGTAATATTCGGCATGCTAATTACATTGCCGGTTGCCAAATTGCATTATCTCTTATAGTTTCCGAGATATGGACTATCGATAATTTACACCTTAGGCTCTGCTTCTAACTTGGGCCCAAATTGTAAAATGGTCTTATCTATTGGCGATTTCGTCCCAATTCACATTCCAAGTGATATTCGGCATGCTAATTACATTGCCGGTTGCGAAATTGCATTATCTCTTATAGTTTCCGAGATATGGACTATCGATAATTTACACCTTAGGCTCTGCTTCTAACTTGGGCCCAAATTGTAAAATGGTCTTATCTATTGGCGATTTCGTCCCAATTCACATTCCAAGTGATATTCGGCATGCTAATTACATTGCCGGTTGCGAAATTGCATTATCTCTTATAGTTTCCGAGATATGGACTATCGATAATTTACACCTTAGGCTCTGCTTCTAACTTGGGCCCAAATTGTAAAATGGTCTTATCTATTGGCGATTTCGTTCCAATTCACATTCCAAGTAATATTCGGCATGCTAATTACATTGCCGGTTGCCAAACTGCATTATCTCTTATAGTTTCCGAGATATGGACTATCGATAATTTACACCATAGGCTCTGCTTCTAACTTGGGCCCAAATTGTAAAATGGTCTTATCTATTGGCGATTTCGTTCCAATTCACATTCCAAGTAATATTCGGCATGCTAATTACATTGCCGGTTGCCAAATTGCATTATCTCTTATAGTTTCCGAGATATGGACTATCGATAATTTACACCTTAGGCTCTGCTTCTAACTTGGGCCCAAATTGTAAAATGGTCTTATCTATTGGCGATTTCGTTCCAATTCACATTCCAAGTAATATTCGGCATGCTAATTACATTGCCGGTTGCCAAATTGCATTATCTCTTATAGTTTCCGAGATATGGACTATCGATAATTTACACCTTAGGCTCTGCTTCTAACTTGGGCCCAAATTGTAAAATGGTCTTATCTATTGGCGATTTCGTCCCAATTCACATTCCAAGTGATATTCGGCATGCTAATTACATTGCCGGTTGCGAAATTGCATTATCTCTTATAGTTTCCGAGATATGGACTATCGATAATTTACACCTTAGGCTCTGCTTCTAACTTGGGCCCAAATTGTAAAATGGTCTTACCTATTGGCGATTTCGTTCCAATTCACATTCCAAGTAATATTCGGCATGCTAATTACATTGCCGGTTGCCAAATTGCATTATCTCTTATAGTTTCCGAGATATGGACTATCGATAATTTACACCTTAGGCTCTGCTTCTAACTTGGGCCCAAATTGTAAAATGGCCTTATCTATTGGCGATTTCGTTCCAATTCACATTCCAAGTAATATTCGGCATGCTAATTACATTGCCGGTTGCCAAATTGCATTATCTCTTATAGTTTCCGAGATATGGACTATCGATATTTTACACCTTAGGCTCTGCTTCTAACTTGGGCCCAAATTGTAAAATGGTCTTATCTATTGGCGATTTCGTCCCAATTCACATTCCAAGTGATATTCGGCATGCTAATTACATTGCCGGTTGCGAAATTGCATTATCTCTTATAGTTTCCGAGATATGGACTATCGATAATTTACACCTTAGGCTCTGCTTCTAACTTAGGCCCAAATTGTAAAATGGTCTTATCTATTGGCGATTTCGTTCCAATTCACATTCCAAGTAATATTCGGCATGCTAATTACATTGCCAGTTGCCAAATTGCATTATCTCTTATAGTTTCCGAGATATGGACTATCGATAATTTACACCTTAGGCTCTGCTTCTAACTTGGGCCCAAATTGTAAAATGGTCTTATCTATTGGCGATTTCGTCCCAATTCACATTCCAAGTGATATTCGGCATGCTAATTACATTGCCGGTTGCGAAATTGCATTATCTCTTATAGTTTCCGAGATATGGACTATCGATAATTTACACCTTAGGCTCTGCTTCTAACTTGGGCCCAAATTGTAAAATGGTCTTATCTATTTTCGATTTCGTTCCAATTCACATTCCAAGTAATATTCGGCATGCTAATTACATTGCCGGTTGCCAAATTACATTATCTCTTATAGTTTCCGAGATATGGACTATCGATAATTTACACCTTAGGCTCTGCTTCTAACTTGGGCCCAAATTGTAAAATGGTCTTATCTATTGGCGATTTCGTCCCAATTCACATTCCAAGTGATATTCGGCATGCTAATTACATTGCCGGTTGCGAAATTGCATTATCTCTTATAGTTTCCGAGATATGGACTATCGATAATTTACACCTTAGGCTCTGCTTCTAACTTGGGCCCAAATTGTAAAATGGTCTTATCTATTGGCGATTTCGTTCCAATTCACATTCCAAGTAATATTCGGCATGCTAATTACATTGCCGGTTGCCAAAATGCATTATCTCTTATAGTTTCCGAGATATGGACTATCGATAATTTACACCATAGGCTCTGCTTCTAACTTGGGCCCAAATTGTAAAATGGTCTTATCTATTGGCGATTTCGTTCCAATTCACATTCCAAGTAATATTCGGCATGCTAATTACATTGCCGGTTGCCAAATTGCATTATCTCTTATAGTTTCCGAGATATGGACTATCGATAATTTACACCTTAGGCTCTGCTTCTAACTTGGGCCCAAATTGTAAAATGGTCTTATCTATTGGCGATTTCGTTCCAATTCACATTCCAAGTAATATTCGGCATGCTAATAACATTGCCGGTTGCCAAATTGCATTATCTCTTATAGTTTCCGAGATATGGACTATCGATAATTTACACCTTAGGCTCTGCTTCTAACTTGGGCCCAAATTGTAAAATGGTCTTATCTATTGGCGATTTCGTTCCAATTCACATTCCAAGTAATATTCGGCATGCTAATTACATTGCCGGTTGCCAAATTCCATTATCTCTTATAGTTTCCGAGATATGGACTATCGATAATTTACACCTTAGGCTCTGCTTCTAACTTGGGCCCAAATTGTAAAATGGTCTAATTACATTGCCGGTTGCGAAATTGCATTATCTCTTATAGTTTCCGAGATATGGACTATCGATAATTTACACCATAGGCTCTGCTTCTAACTTGGGCCCAAATTGTAAAATGGTCTTATCTATTGGCGATTTCGTTCCAATTCACATTCCAAGTAATATTCGGCATGCTAATTACATTGCCGGTTGCCAAATTGCATTATCTCTTATAGTTTCCGAGATATGGACTATCGATAATTTACACCTTAGGCTCTGCTTCTAACTTGGGCCCAAATTGTAAAATGGTCTTATCTATTGGCGATTTCGTCCCAATTCACATTCCAAGTGATATTCGGCATGCTAATTACATTGCCGGTTGCGAAATTGCATTATCTCTTATAGTTTCCGAGATATGGACTATCGATAATTTACACCTTAGGCTCTGCTTCTAACTTGGGCCCAAATTGTAAAATGGTCTTATCTATTGGCGATTTCGTCCCAATTCACATTCCAAGTGATATTCGGCATGCTAATTACATTGCCGGTTGCGAAATTGCATTATCTCTTATAGTTTCCGAGATATGGACTATCGATAATTTACACCTTAGGCTCTGCTTCTAACTTGGGCCCAAATTGTAAAATGGTCTTATCTATTGGCGATTTCGTTCCAATTCACATTCCATGTAATATTCGGCATGCTAATTACATTGCCGGTTGCCAAACTGCATTATCTCTTATAGTTTCCGAGATATGGACTATCGATAATTTACACCATAGGCTCTGCTTCTAACTTGGGCCCAAATTGTAAAATGGTCTTATCTATTGGCGATTTCGTTCCAATTCACATTCCAAGTAATATTCGGCATGCTAATTACATTGCCGGTTGCCAAATTGCATTATCTCTTATAGTTTCCGAGATATGGACTATCGATAATTTACACCTTAGGCTCTGCTTCTAACTTGGGCCCAAATTGTAAAATGGTCTTATCTATTGGCGATTTCGTTCCAATTCACATTCCAAGTAATATTCGGCATGCTAATTACATTGTCGGTTGCCAAATTGCATTATCTCTTATAGTTTCCGAGATATGGACTATCGATAATTTACACCTTAGGCTCTGCTTCTAACTTGGGCCCAAATTGTAAAATGGTCTTATCTATTGGCGATTTCGTTCCAATTCACATTCCAAGTAATATTCGGCATGCTAATTACATTGCCGGTTGCCAAATTGCATTATCTCTTATAGTTTCCGAGATATGGACTATCGATAATTTACACCTTAGGCTCTGCTTCTAACTTGGGCCCAAATTGTAAAATGGTCTAATTACATTGCCGGTTGCGAAATTGCATTATCTCTTATAGTTTCCGAGATATGGACTATCGATAATTTACACCATAGGCTCTGCTTCTAACTTGGGCCCAAATTGTAAAATGGTCTTATCTATTGGCGATTTCGTTCCAATTCACATTCCAAGTAATATTCGGCATGCTAATTACATTGCCGGTTGCCAAATTGCATTATCTCTTATAGTTTCCGAGATATGGACTATCGATAATTTACACCTTAGGCTCTGCTTCTAACTTGGGCCCAAATTGTAAAATGGTCTTATCTATTGGCGATTTCGTCCCAATTCACATTCCAAGTGATATTCGGCATGCTAATTACATTGCCGGTTGCGAAATTGCATTATCTCTTATAGTTTCCGAGATATGGACTATCGATAATTTACACCTTAGGCTCTGCTTCTAACTTGGGCCCAAATTGTAAAATGGTCTTACCTATTGGCGATTTCGTTCCAATTCACATTCCAAGTAATATTCGGCATGCTAATTACATTGCCGGTTGCCAAATTGCATTATCTCTTATAGTTTCCGAGATATGGACTATCGATAATTTACACCTTAGGCTCTGCTTCTAACTTGGGCCCAAATTGTAAAATGGTCTTATCTATTGGCGATTTCGTTCCAATTCACATTCCAAGTAATATTCGGCATGCTAATTACATTGCCGGTTGCCAAATTGCATTATCTCTTATAGTTTCCGAGATATGGACTATCGATATTTTACACCTTAGGCTCTGCTTCTAACTTGGGCCCAAATTGTAAAATGGTCTTATCTATTGGCGATTTCGTCCCAATTCACATTCCAAGTGATATTCGGCATGCTAATTACATTGCCGGTTGCGAAATTGCATTATCTCTTATAGTTTCCGAGATATGGACTATCGATAATTTACACCTTAGGCTCTGCTTCTAACTTAGGCCCAAATTGTAAAATGGTCTTATCTATTGGCGATTTCGTTCCAATTCACATTCCAAGTAATATTCGGCATGCTAATTACATTGCCAGTTGCCAAATTGCATTATCTCTTATAGTTTCCGAGATATGGACTATCGATAATTTACACCTTAGGCTCTGCTTCTAACTTGGGCCCAAATTGTAAAATGGTCTTATCTATTGGCGATTTCGTTCCAATTCACATTCCAAGTAATATTCGGCATGTTAATTACATTGCCGGTTGCCAAATTGCATTATCTCTTATAGTTTCCGAGATCTGGACTATCGATAATTTACACCTTAGGCTCTGCTTCTAACTTGGGCCCAAATTGTAAAATGGTCTTATCTATTGGCGATTTCGTTCCAATTCACATTCCAAGTAATATTCGGCATGCTAATTACATTGCCGGTTGCCAAATTGCATTATCTCTTATAGTTTCCGAGATATGGACTATCGATAATTTACACCTTAGGCTCTGCTTCTAACTTGGGCCCAAATTGTAAAATGGTCTTATCTATTGGCGATTTCGTTCCAATTCACATTCCAAGTAATATTCGGCATGTTAATTACATTGCCGGTTGCCAAATTGCATTATCTCTTATAGTTTCCGAGATATGGACTATCGATAATTTACACCTTAGGCTCTGCTTCTAACTTGGGCCCAAATTGTAAAATGGTCTTATCTATTGGCGATTTCGTTCCAATTCACATTCCAAGTAATATTCGGCATGCTAATTACATTGCCGGTTGCCAAATTGCATTATCTCTTATAGTTTCCGAGATATGGACTATCGATAATTTACACCTTCGGCTCTGCTCCTAACTTGGGCCCAAATTGTAAAATGGTCTTATCTATTGGCGATTTCGTTCCAATTCACATTCCAAGTAATATTCGGCATGCTAATTACATTGCCGGTTGCCAAATTGCATTATCTCTTATAGTTTCCGAGATATGGACTATCAATAATTTACACCTTAGGCTCTGCTTCTAACTTGGGCCCAAATTGTAAAATGGTCTTATCTATTGGCGATTTCGTCCCAATTCACATTCCAAGTGATATTCGGCATGCTAATTACATTGCCGGTTGCGAAATTGCATTATCTCTTATAGTTTCCGAGATATGGACTATCGATAATTTACACCTTAGGCTCTGCTTCTAACTTGGGCCCAAATTGTAAAATGGTCTTATCTATTGGCGATTTCGTTCCAATTCACATTCCAAGTAATATTCGGCATGCTAATTACATTGCCGGTAGCCAAATTGCATTATCTCTTATAGTTTCCGAGATATGGACTATCGATAATTTACACCATAGGCTCTGCTTCTAACTTGGGCCCAAATTGTAAAATGGTCTTATCTATTGGCGATTTCGTTCCAATTCACATTCCAAGTAATATTCGGCATGCTAATTACATTGCCGGTTGCCAAATTGCATTATCTCTTATAGTTTCCGAGATATGGACTATCGATAATTTACACCTTAGGCTCTGCTTCTAACTTGGGCCCAAATTGTAAAATGGTCTTATCTATTGGCGATTTCGTTCCAATTCACATTCCAAGTAATATTCGGCATGCTAATTACATTGCCGGTTGCCAAATTGCATTATCTCTTATAGTTTCCGAGATATGGACTATCGATAATTTACACCTTAGGCTCTGCTTCTAACTTGGGCCCAAATTGTAAAATGGTCGTCTCTATTGGCGATTTCGTTCCAATTCACATTCCAAGTAATATTCGGCATGCTAATTACATTGCCGGTTGCCAAATTGAATTATCTCTTATAGTTTCCGAGATATGGACTATCGATAATTTACACCATAGGCTCTGCTTCTAACTTGGGCCCAAATTGTAAAATGGTCTAATTACATTGCCGGTTGCCAAATTGCATTATCTCTTATAGTTTCCGAGATATGGACTATCGATAATTTACACCTTAGGCTCTGCTTCTAACTTGGGCCCAAATTGTAAAATGGTCTTATCTATTGGCGATTTCGTTCCAATTCACATTCCAAGTAATATTCGGCATGCTAATTACATTGCCGGTTGCCAAATTGCATTATCTCTTATAGTTTCCGAGATATGGACTATCGATAATTTACACCTTAGGCTCTGCTTCTAACTTGGGCCCAAATTGTAAAATGGTCTTATCTATTGGCGATTTCGTTCCAAGTAATATCCGGCATGCTAATTACATTGCCGGTTGCCAAATTGAATTATCTCTTATAGTTTCCGAGATATGGACTATCGATAATTTACACCTTAGGCTCTGCTTCTAACTTGGGCCCAAATTGTAAAATGGTCTTACCTATTGGCGATTTCGTTCCAATTCACATTCCAAGTAATATTCGGCATGCTAATTACATTGCCGGTTGCCAAATTGCATTATCTCTTATAGTTTCCGAGATATGGACTATCGATAATTTACACCTTAGGCTCTGCTTCTAACTTGGGCCCAAATTGTAAAATGGTCTTAACTATTGGCGATTTCGTTCCAATTCACATTCCAAGTAATATTCGGCATGCTAATTATATTGCCGGTTGCCAAATTGCATTATCTCTTATAGTTTCCGAGATATGGACTATCGATAATTTACACCTTAGGCTCTGCTTCTAACTTGGGCCCAAATTGTAAAATGGTCTTATCTATTGGCGATTTCGTCCCAATTCACATTCCAAGTGATATTCGGCATGCTAATTACATTGCCGGTTGCGAAATTGCATTATCTCTTATAGTTTCCGAGATATGGACTATCGATAATTTACACCTTAGGCTCTGCTTCTAACTTGGGCCCAAATTGTAAAATGGTCTTATCTATTTTCGATTTCGTTCCAATTCACATTCCAAGTAATATTCGGCATGCTAATTACATTGCCGGTTGCCAAATTACATTATCTCTTATAGTTTCCGAGATATGGACTATCGATAATTTACACCTTAGGCTCTGCTTCTAACTTGGGCCCAAATTGTAAAATGGTCTTATCTATTGGCGATTTCGTCCCAATTCACATTCCAAGTGATATTCGGCATGCTAATTACATTGCCGGTTGCGAAATTGCATTATCTCTTATAGTTTCCGAGATATGGACTATCGATAATTTACACCTTAGGCTCTGCTTCTAACTTGGGCCCAAATTGTAAAATGGTCTTATCTATTGGCGATTTCGTCCCAATTCACATTCCAAGTGATATTCGGCATGCTAATTACATTGCCGGTTGCGAAATTGCATTATCTCTTATAGTTTCCGAGATATGGACTATCGATAATTTACACCTTAGGCTCTGCTTCTAACTTGGGCCCAAATTGTAAAATGGTCTTATCTATTTTCGATTTCGTTCCAATTCACATTCCAAGTAATATTCGGCATGCTAATTACATTGCCGGTTGCCAAATTACATTATCTCTTATAGTTTCCGAGATATGGACTATCGATAATTTACACCTTAGGCTCTGCTTCTAACTTGGGCCCAAATTGTAAAATGGTCTTATCTATTGGCGATTTCGTCCCAATTCACATTCCAAGTGATATTCGGCATGCTAATTACATTGCCGGTTGCGAAATTGCATTATCTCTTATAGTTTCCGAGATATGGACTATCGATAATTTACACCTTAGGCTCTGCTTCTAACTTGGGCCCAAATTGTAAAATGGTCTTATCTATTGGCGATTTCGTTCCAATTCACATTCCAAGTAATATTCGGCATGCTAATTACATTGCCGGTTGCCAAATTGCATTATCTCTTATAGTTTCCGAGATATGGACTATCGATAATTTACACCTTAGGCTCTGCTTCTAACTTGGGCCCAAATTGTAAAATGGTCTTATCTATTGGCGATTTCGTTCCAATTCACATTCCAAGTAATATTCGGCATGCTAATTACATTGCCGGTTGCCAAATTGCATTATCTCTTATAGTTTCCGAGATATGGACTATCGATAATTTACACCTTAGGCTCTGCTTCTAACTTGGGCCCAAATTGTAAAATGGTCTTATCTATTGGCGATTTCGTCCCAATTCACATTCCAAGTGATATTCGGCATGCTAATTACATTGCCGGTTGCGAAATTGCATTATCTCTTATAGTTTCCGAGATATGGACTATCGATAATTTACACCTTAGGCTCTGCTTCTAACTTGGGCCCAAATTGTAAAATGGTCTTATCTATTGGCGATTTCGTTCCAATTCACATTCCAAGTAATATTCGGCATGCTAATTACATTGCCGGTAGCCAAATTGCATTATCTCTTATAGTTTCCGAGATATGGACTATCGATAATTTACACCATAGGCTCTGCTTCTAACTTGGGCCCAAATTGTAAAATGGTCTTATCTATTGGCGATTTCGTTCCAATTCACATTCCAAGTAATATTCGGCATGCTAATTACATTGCCGGTTGCCAAATTGCATTATCTCTTATAGTTTCCGAGATATGGACTATCGATAATTTACACCTTAGGCTCTGCTTCTAACTTGGGCCCAAATTGTAAAATGGTCTTATCTATTGGCGATTTCGTTCCAATTCACATTCCAAGTAATATTCGGCATGCTAATTACATTGCCGGTTGCCAAATTGCATTATCTCTTATAGTTTCCGAGATATGGACTATCGATAATTTACACCTTAGGCTCTGCTTCTAACTTGGGCCCAAATTGTAAAATGGTCTTATCTATTGGCGATTTCGTTCCAATTCACATTCCAAGTAATATTCGGCATGCTAATTACATTGCCGGTTGCCAAATTGAATTATCTCTTATAGTTTCCGAGATATGGACTATCGATAATTTACACCATAGGCTCTGCTTCTAACTTGGGCCCAAATTGTAAAATGGTCTTATCTATTGGCGATTTCGTTCCAATTCACATTCCAAGTAATATTCGGCATGCTAATTACATTGCCGGTTGCCAAATTGCATTATCTCTTATAGTTTCCGAGATATGGACTATCGATAATTTACACCATAGGCTCTGCTTCTAACTTGGGCCCAAATTGTAAAATGGTCTTATCTATTGGCGATTTCGTTCCAATTCACATTCCAAGTAATATTCGGCATGCTAATTACATTGCCGGTTGCCAAATTGCATTATCCCTTATAGTTTCCGAGATATGGACTATCGATAATTTACACCTTAGGCTCTGCTTCTAACTTGGGCCCAAATTGTAAAATGGTCTTATCTATTGGCGATTTCGTTCCAATTCACATTCCAAGTAATATTCGGCATGCTAATTACATTGCCGGTTGCCAAATTGCATTATCTCTTATAGTTTCCGAGATATGGACTATCGATAATTTACACCTTAGGCTCTGCTTCTAACTTGGGCCCAAATTGTAAAATGGTCTTATCTATTGGCGATTTCGTTCCAATTCACATTCCAAGTAATATTCGGCATGCTAATTACATTGCCGGTTGCCAAATTGAATTATCTCTTATAGTTTCCGAGATATGGACTATCGATAATTTACACCATAGGCTCTGCTTCTAACTTGGGCCCAAATTGTAAAATGGTCTTATCTATTGGCGATTTCGTTCCAATTCACATTCCAAGTAATATTCGGCATGCTAATTACATTGCCGGTTGCCAAATTGCATTATCTCTTATAGTTTCCGAGATATGGACTATCGATAATTTACACCATAGGCTCTGCTTCTAACTTGGGCCCAAATTGTAAAATGGTCTTATCTATTGGCGATTTCGTTCCAATTCACATTCCAAGTAATATTCGGCATGCTAATTACATTGCCGGTTGCCAAATTGCATTATCTCTTATAGTTTCCGAGATATGGACTATCGATAATTTACACCTTAGGCTCTGCTTCTAACTTGGGCCCAAATTGTAAAATGGTCTTATCTATTGGCGATTTCGTTCCAATTCACATTCCAAGTAATATTCGGCATGCTAATTACATTGCCGGTTGCCAAATTGAATTATCTCTTATAGTTTCCGAGATATGGACTATCGATAATTTACACCATAGGCTCTGCTTCTAACTTGGGCCCAAATTGTAAAATGGTCTTATCTATTGGCGATTTCGTTCCAATTCACATTCCAAGTAATATTCGGCATGCTAATTACATTGCCGGTTGCCAAATTGCATTATCTCTTATAGTTTCCGAGATATGGACTATCGATAATTTACACCTTAGGCTCTGCTTCTAACTTGGGCCCAAATTGTAAAATGGTCTTATCTATTGGCGATTTCGTTCCAAGTAATATCCGGCATGCTAATTACATTGCCGGTTGCCAAATTGAATTATCTCTTATAGTTTCCGAGATATGGACTATCGATAATTTACACCTTAGGCTCTGCTTCTAACTTGGGCCCAAATTGTAAAATGGTCTTACCTATTGGCGATTTCGTTCCAATTCACATTCCAAGTAATATTCGGCATGCTAATTACATTGCCGGTTGCCAAATTGCATTATCTCTTATAGTTTCCGAGATATGGACTATCGATAATTTACACCTTAGGCTCTGCTTCTAACTTGGGCCCAAATTGTAAAATGGTCTTAACTATTGGCGATTTCGTTCCAATTCACATTCCAAGTAATATTCGGCATGCTAATTATATTGCCGGTTGCCAAATTGCATTATCTCTTATAGTTTCCGAGATATGGACTATCGATAATTTACACCTTAGGCTCTGCTTCTAACTTGGGCCCAAATTGTAAAATGGTCTTATCTATTGGCGATTTCGTCCCAATTCACATTCCAAGTGATATTCGGCATGCTAATTACATTGCCGGTTGCGAAATTGCATTATCTCTTATAGTTTCCGAGATATGGACTATCGATAATTTACACCTTAGGCTCTGCTTCTAACTTGGGCCCAAATTGTAAAATGGTCTTATCTATTTTCGATTTCGTTCCAATTCACATTCCAAGTAATATTCGGCATGCTAATTACATTGCCGGTTGCCAAATTACATTATCTCTTATAGTTTCCGAGATATGGACTATCGATAATTTACACCTTAGGCTCTGCTTCTAACTTGGGCCCAAATTGTAAAATGGTCTTATCTATTGGCGATTTCGTCCCAATTCACATTCCAAGTGATATTCGGCATGCTAATTACATTGCCGGTTGCGAAATTGCATTATCTCTTATAGTTTCCGAGATATGGACTATCGATAATTTACACCTTAGGCTCTGCTTCTAACTTGGGCCCAAATTGTAAAATGGTCTTATCTATTGGCGATTTCGTCCCAATTCACATTCCAAGTGATATTCGGCATGCTAATTACATTGCCGGTTGCGAAATTGCATTATCTCTTATAGTTTCCGAGATATGGACTATCGATAATTTACACCTTAGGCTCTGCTTCTAACTTGGGCCCAAATTGTAAAATGGTCTTATCTATTTTCGATTTCGTTCCAATTCACATTCCAAGTAATATTCGGCATGCTAATTACATTGCCGGTTGCCAAATTACATTATCTCTTATAGTTTCCGAGATATGGACTATCGATAATTTACACCTTAGGCTCTGCTTCTAACTTGGGCCCAAATTGTAAAATGGTCTTATCTATTGGCGATTTCGTCCCAATTCACATTCCAAGTGATATTCGGCATGCTAATTACATTGCCGGTTGCGAAATTGCATTATCTCTTATAGTTTCCGAGATATGGACTATCGATAATTTACACCTTAGGCTCTGCTTCTAACTTGGGCCCAAATTGTAAAATGGTCTTATCTATTGGCGATTTCGTTCCAATTCACATTCCAAGTAATATTCGGCATGCTAATTACATTGCCGGTTGCCAAATTGCATTATCTCTTATAGTTTCCGAGATATGGACTATCGATAATTTACACCTTAGGCTCTGCTTCTAACTTGGGCCCAAATTGTAAAATGGTCTTATCTATTGGCGATTTCGTTCCAATTCACATTCCAAGTAATATTCGGCATGCTAATTACATTGCCGGTTGCCAAATTGCATTATCTCTTATAGTTTCCGAGATATGGACTATCGATAATTTACACCTTAGGCTCTGCTTCTAACTTGGGCCCAAATTGTAAAATGGTCTTATCTATTGGCGATTTCGTCCCAATTCACATTCCAAGTGATATTCGGCATGCTAATTACATTGCCGGTTGCGAAATTGCATTATCTCTTATAGTTTCCGAGATATGGACTATCGATAATTTACACCTTAGGCTCTGCTTCTAACTTGGGCCCAAATTGTAAAATGGTCTTATCTATTGGCGATTTCGTTCCAATTCACATTCCAAGTAATATTCGGCATGCTAATTACATTGCCGGTAGCCAAATTGCATTATCTCTTATAGTTTCCGAGATATGGACTATCGATAATTTACACCATAGGCTCTGCTTCTAACTTGGGCCCAAATTGTAAAATGGTCTTATCTATTGGCGATTTCGTTCCAATTCACATTCCAAGTAATATTCGGCATGCTAATTACATTGCCGGTTGCCAAATTGCATTATCTCTTATAGTTTCCGAGATATGGACTATCGATAATTTACACCTTAGGCTCTGCTTCTAACTTGGGCCCAAATTGTAAAATGGTCTTATCTATTGGCGATTTCGTTCCAATTCACATTCCAAGTAATATTCGGCATGCTAATTACATTGCCGGTTGCCAAATTGCATTATCTCTTATAGTTTCCGAGATATGGACTATCGATAATTTACACCTTAGGCTCTGCTTCTAACTTGGGCCCAAATTGTAAAATGGTCTTATCTATTGGCGATTTCGTTCCAATTCACATTCCAAGTAATATTCGGCATGCTAATTACATTGCCGGTTGCCAAATTGAATTATCTCTTATAGTTTCCGAGATATGGACTATCGATAATTTACACCATAGGCTCTGCTTCTAACTTGGGCCCAAATTGTAAAATGGTCTTATCTATTGGCGATTTCGTTCCAATTCACATTCCAAGTAATATTCGGCATGCTAATTACATTGCCGGTTGCCAAATTGCATTATCTCTTATAGTTTCCGAGATATGGACTATCGATAATTTACACCATAGGCTCTGCTTCTAACTTGGGCCCAAATTGTAAAATGGTCTTATCTATTGGCGATTTCGTTCCAATTCACATTCCAAGTAATATTCGGCATGCTAATTACATTGCCGGTTGCCAAATTGCATTATCTCTTATAGTTTCCGAGATATGGACTATCGATAATTTACACCTTAGGCTCTGCTTCTAACTTGGGCCCAAATTGTAAAATGGTCTTATCTATTGGCGATTTCGTTCCAATTCACATTCCAAGTAATATTCGGCATGCTAATTACATTGCCGGTTGCCAAATTGCATTATCTCTTATAGTTTCCGAGATATGGACTATCGATAATTTACACCTTAGGCTCTGCTTCTAACTTGGGCCCAAATTGTAAAATGGTCTTATCTATTGGCGATTTCGTTCCAATTCACATTCCAAGTAATATTCGGCATGCTAATTACATTGCCGGTTGCCAAATTGAATTATCTCTTATAGTTTCCGAGATATGGACTATCGATAATTTACACCATAGGCTCTGCTTCTAACTTGGGCCCAAATTGTAAAATGGTCTTATCTATTGGCGATTTCGTTCCAATTCACATTCCAAGTAATATTCGGCATGCTAATTACATTGCCGGTTGCCAAATTGCATTATCTCTTATAGTTTCCGAGATATGGACTATCGATAATTTACACCATAGGCTCTGCTTCTAACTTGGGCCCAAATTGTAAAATGGTCTTATCTATTGGCGATTTCGTTCCAATTCACATTCCAAGTAATATTCGGCATGCTAATTACATTGCCGGTTGCCAAATTGCATTATCTCTTATAGTTTCCGAGATATGGACTATCGATAATTTACACCTTAGGCTCTGCTTCTAACTTGGGCCCAAATTGTAAAATGGTCTTATCTATTGGCGATTTCGTTCCAATTCACATTCCAAGTAATATTCGGCATGCTAATTACATTGCCGGTTGCCAAATTGCATTATCTCTTATAGTTTCCGAGATATGGACTATCGATAATTTACACCTTAGGCTCTGCTTCTAACTTGGGCCCAAATTGTAAAATGGTCTTATCTATAGGCGATTTCGTTCCAATTCACATTCCAAGTAATATTCGGCATGCTAATTACATTGCCGGTTGCCAAATTGAATTATCTCTTATAGTTTCCGAGAAATGGACTATCGATAATTTACACCTTAGGCTTTGCTTCTAACTTGGGCCCAAATTGTAAAATGGTCTTACCTATTGGCGATTTCGTTCCAATTCACATTCCAAGTAATATTCGGCATGCTAATTACATTGCCGGTTGCCAAATTGCATTATCTCTTATAGTTTCCGAGATATGGACTATCGATAATTTACACCTTAGGCTCTGCTTCTAACTTGGGCCCAAATTGTAAAATGGTCTTAACTATTGGCGATTTCGTTCCAATTCACATTCCAAGTAATATTCGGCATGCTAATTATATTGCCGGTTGCCAAATTGCATTATCTCTTATAGTTTCCGAGATATGGACTATCGATAATTTACACCTTAGGCTCTGCTTCTAACTTGGGCCCAAATTGTAAAATGGTCTTATCTATTGGCGATTTCGTCCCAATTCACATTCCAAGTGACATTCGGCATGCTAATTACATTGCCGGTTGCGAAATTGCATTATCTCTTATAGTTTCCGAGATATGGACTATCGATAATTTACACCTTAGGCTCTGCTTCTAACTTGGGCCCAAATTGTAAAATGGTCTTATCTATTTTCGATTTCGTTCCAATTCACATTCCAAGTAATATTCGGCATGCTAATTACATTGTCGGTTGCCAAATTACATTATCTCTTATAGTTTCCGAGATATGGACTATCGATAATTTACACCTTAGGCTCTGCTTCTAACTTGGGCCCAAATTGTAAAATGGTCTTATCTATTGGCGATTTCGTCCCAATTCACATTCCAAGTGATATTCGGCATGCTAATTACATTGCCGGTTGCGAAATTGCATTATCTCTTATAGTTTCCGAGATATGGACTATCGATAATTTACACCTTAGGCTCTGCTTCTAACTTGGGCCCAAATTGTAAAATGGTCTTACCTATTGGCGATTTCGTTCCAATTCACATTCCAAGTAATATTCGGCATGCTAATTACATTGCCGGTTGCCAAATTGCATTATCTCTTATAGTTTCCGAGATATG
The DNA here is from genome assembly GCF_030347505.1 of Rhynchophorus ferrugineus. NCBI lineage: Eukaryota > Metazoa > Arthropoda > Insecta > Coleoptera > Curculionidae > Rhynchophorus > Rhynchophorus ferrugineus. The sequence continues at coordinate 24,179 of NW_027472874.1, forward strand.
GACTATCGATAATTTACACCTTAGGCTCTGCTTCTAACTTGGGCCCAAATTGTAAAATGGTCTTATCTATTGGCGATTTCGTTCCAATTCACATTCCAAGTAATATTCGGCATGCTAATTACATTGCCGGTTGCCAAATTGCATTATCTCTTATAGTTTCCGAGATATGGACTATCGATAATTTACACCTTAGGCTCTGCTTCTAACTTGGGCCCAAATTGTAAAATGGTCTTATCTATTGGCGATTTCGTCCCAATTCACATTCCAAGTGATATTCGGCATGCTAATTACATTGCCGGTTGCGAAATTGCATTATCTCTTATAGTTTCCGAGATATGGACTATCGATAATTTACACCTTAGGCTCTGCTTCTAACTTGGGCCCAAATTGTAAAATGGTCTTATCTATTGGCGATTTCGTTCCAATTCACATTCCAAGTAATATTCGGCATGCTAATTACATTGCCGGTTGCCAAATTGCATTATCTCTTATAGTTTCCGAGATATGGACTATCGATAATTTACACCATAGGCTCTGCTTCTAACTTGGGCCCAAATTGTAAAATGGTCTTATCTATTGGCGATTTCGTTCCAATTCACATTCCAAGTAATATTCGGCATGCTAATTACATTGCCGGTTGCCAAATTGCATTATCTCTTATAGTTTCCGAGATATGGACTATCGATAATTTACACCTTAGGCTCTGCTTCTAACTTGGGCCCAAATTGTAAAATGGTCTTATCTATTGGCGATTTCGTTCCAATTCACATTCCAAGTAATATTCGGCATGCTAATTACATTGCCGGTTGCCAAATTGCATTATCTCTTATAGTTTCCGAGATATGGACTATCGATAATTTACACCTTAGGCTCTGCTTCTAACTTGGGCCCAAATTGTAAAATGGTCTTATCTATTGGCGATTTCGTTCCAATTCACATTCCAAGTAATATTCGGCATGCTAATTACATTGCCGGTTGCCAAATTGAATTATCTCTTATAGTTTCCGAGATATGGACTATCGATAATTTACACCATAGGCTCTGCTTCTAACTTGGGCCCAAATTGTAAAATGGTCTTATCTATTGGCGATTTCGTTCCAATTCACATTCCAAGTAATATTCGGCATGCTAATTACATTGCCGGTTGCCAAATTGCATTATCTCTTATAGTTTCCGAGATATGGACTATCGATAATTTACACCTTAGGCTCTGCTTCTAACTTGGGCCCAAATTGTAAAATGGTCTTATCTATTGGCGATTTCGTTCCAATTCACATTCCAAGTAATATTCGGCATGCTAATTACATTGCCGGTTGCCAAATTGCATTATCTCTTATAGTTTCCGAGATATGGACTATCGATAATTTACACCTTAGGCTCTGCTTCTAACTTGGGCCCAAATTGTAAAATGGTCTTATCTATTGGCGATTTCGTTCCAATTCACATTCCAAGTAATATTCGGCATGCTAATTACATTGCCGGTTGCCAAATTGAATTATCTCTTATAGTTTCCGAGATATGGACTATCGATAATTTACACCATAGGCTCTGCTTCTAACTTGGGCCCAAATTGTAAAATGGTCTTATCTATTGGCGATTTCGTTCCAATTCACATTCCAAGTAATATTCGGCATGCTAATTACATTGCCGGTTGCCAAATTGCATTATCTTACACCTTAGGCTCTGCTTCTAACTTGGGCCCAAATTGTAAAATGGTCTTATCTATTGGCGATTTAGTTGCAATTCACATTCCAAGTAATATTCGGCATGCTAATTACATTGCCGGTTGCCAAATTGCATTATCTCTTATAGTTTCCGAGATATGGACTATCGATAATTTACACCTTAGGCTCTGCTTCTAACTTGGGCCCAAATGGTAAAATGGTCTTATCTATTGGCGATTTCGGTCCAATTCACATTCCAAGTAATATTCGGCATGCTAATTACATTGCCGGTTGCCAAATTGCATTATCTCTTATAGTTTCCGAGATATGGACTATCGATAATTTACACCTTAGGCTCTGCTTCTAACTTGGGCCCAAATTGTAAAATGGTCTTATCAATTGGCGATTTCGTTCCAATTCACATTCCAAGTAATATTCGGCATGCTAATTACATTGCCGGTTGCCAAATTGCATTACCTCTTATAGTTTCCGAGATATGGACTATCGATAATTTACACCTTAGGCTCTGCTTCTAACTTGGGCCCAAATTGTAAAATGGTCTTATCTATTGGCGATTTCGTTCCAATTCACATTCCAAGTAATATTCAGCATGCTAATTACATTACCGGTTGCCAAATTGCATTATCTCTTATAGTTTCCGAGATATGGACTATCGATAATTTACACCTTAGGCTCTGCTTCTAACTTGGGCCCAAATTGTAAAATGGTCTTATCTATTGGCGATTTCGTTCCAATTCACACTCCAAGTAATATTCGGCATGCTAATTACATTGCCGGTTGCGAAATTGCATTATCTCTTATAGTTTCCGAGATATGGACTATCGATAATTTACACCTTAGGCTCTGCTTCTAACTTGGGCCCAAATTGTAAAATGGTCTTATCTATTGGCGATTTCGTTCCAATTCACATTCCAAGTAATATTCGGCATGCTAATTACATTGCCGGTTGCCAAATTGCATTATCTCTTATAGTTTCCGAGATATGGACTATCGATAATTTACACCTTAGGCTCTGCTTCTAACTTGGGCCCAAATTGTAAAATGGTCTTATCTATTGGCGATTTCGTTCCAATTCAAATTCCAAGTAATATTCGGCATGCTAATTACATTGCCAGTTGCCAAATTGCATTATCTCTTTTAGTTTCCGAGATATGGACTATCGATAATTTACACCTTAGGCTCTGCTTCTAACTTGGGCCCAAATTGTAAAATGGTCTTATCTTTTGGCGATTTCGTCCCAATTCACATTCCAAGTGATATTCGGCATGCTAATTACATTGCCGGTTGCGAAATTGCATTATCTCTTATAGTTTCCGAGATATGGACTATCAATAATTTACACCTTAGGCTCTGCTTCTAACTTGGGCCCAAATTGTAAAATGGTCTTATCTATTGGCGATTTCGTTCCAATTCACATTCCAAGTAATATTCGGCATGCTAATTACATTGCCTGTTGCCAAATTGCATTATCTCTTATAGTTTCCGAGATATGAACTATCGATAATTTACACCTTAGGCTCTGCTTCTAACTTGGGCCCAAATTGTAAAATGGTCTTATCTATTGGCGATTTCGTTCCAATTCACATTCCAAGTAATATTCGGCATGCTAATTACATTGCCGGTTGCCAAATTGCATTATCTCTTATAGTTTCCGAGATATGGACTATCGATAATTTACACCTTAGGCTCTGCTTCTAACTTGGGCCCAAAATGTAAAATGGTCTTATCTATTGGCGATTTAGTTGCAATTCACATTCCAAGTAATATTCGGCATGCTAATTACATTGCCGGTTGCCAAATTGCATTATCTCTTATAGTTTCCGAGATATGGACTATCGATAATTTACACCTTAGGCTCTGCTTCTAACTTGGGCCCAAATTGTAAAATGGTCTTATCTATTGGCGATTTCGTTCCAATTCACATTCCAAGTAATATTTGGCATGCTAATTACATTGCCGGTTGCCAAATTGCATTATCTCTTATAGTTTCCGAGATATGGACTATCGATAATTTACACCTTAGGCTCTGCTTCTAACTTGGGCCCAAATTGTAAAATGGTCTTATCTATTGGCGATTTCGTTCCAATTCACATTCCAAGTAATATTCGGCATGCTAATTACATTGCCGGTTGCCAAATTGCATTATCTCTTATAGTTTCCGAGATATAGACTATCGATAATTTACACCTTAGGCTCTGCTTCTAACTTGGGCCCAAATTGTAAAATGGTCTTATCTATTGGCGATTTCGTTCCAATTCACATTCCAAGTAATATTCGGCATGCTAATTACATTGCCGGTTGCCAAATTGCATTATCTCTTATAGTTTCCGAGATATGGACTATCGATAATTTACACCTTAGGCTCTGCTTCTAACTTGGGCCCAAATTGTAAAATGGTCTTATCTATTGGCGATTTCGTCCCAATTCACATTCCAAGTGATATTCGGCATGCTAATTACATTGCCGGTTGCTAAATTGCATTATCTCTTATAGTTTCCGAGATATGGACTATCAATAATTTACACCTTAGGCTCTGCTTCTAACTTGGGCCCAAATTGTAAAATGGTCTTATCTATTGGCGATTTCGTTCCAATTCACATTCCAAGTAATATTCGGCATGCTAATTACATTGCCGGTTGCCAAATTGCATTATTTCTTATAGTTTCCGAGATATGGACTATCGATAATTTACACCTTAGGCTCTGCTTCTAACTTGGGCCCAAATTGTAAAATGGTCTTATCTATTGGCGATTTCGTTCCAATTCACATTCCAAGTAATATTTGGCATGCTAATTACATTGCCGGTTGCCAAATTGCATTATCTCTTATAGTTTCCGAGATATGGACTATCGATAATTTACACCTTAGGCTCTGCTTCTAACTTGGGCCCAAATTGTAAAATGGTCTTATCTATTGGCGATTTCGTTCCAATTCACATTCCAAGTAATATTCGGCATGCTAATTACATTGCCGGTTGCCAAATTGCATTATCTCTTATAGTTTCCGAGATATGGACTATCGATAATTTACACCTTAGGCTCTGCTTCTAACTTGGGCCCAAATTTTAAAATGGTCTTATCTATTGGCGATTTCGTTCCAATTCACACTCCAAGTAATATTCGGCATGCTAATTATATTGCCGGTTGCGAAATTGCATTATCTCTTATAGTTTCCGAGATATGGACTATCGATTATTTACACCTTAGGCTCTGCTTCTAACTTGGGCCCAAATTGTAAAATGGTCTTATCTATTGGCGATTTCGTTCCAATTCACATTCCAAGTAATATTCGGCATGCTAATTACATTGCCGGTTGCCAAATTGCATTATCTCTTATAGTTTCCGAGATATAGACTATCGATAATTTACACCTTAGGCTCAGCTTCTAACTTGGGCCCAAATTGTAAAATGGTCTTATCTATTGTCGATTTCGTTCCAATTCACATTCCAAGTAATATTCGGCATGCTAATTACATTGCCGGTTGCCAAATTGCATTATCTCTTATAGTTTCCGAGATATGGACTATCGATAATTTACACCTTAGGCTCTGCTTCTAACTTGGGCCCAAATTGTAAAATGGTCTTATCTATTGGCGATTTCGTCCCAATTCACATTCCAAGTGATATTCGGCATGCTAATTACATTGCCGGTTGCGAAATTGCATTATCTCTTATAGTTTCCGAGATATGGACTATCAATAATTTACACCTTAGGCTCTGCTTCTAACTTGGGCCCAAATTGTAAAATGGTCTTATCTATTGGCGATTTCGTTCCAATTCACATTCCAAGTAATATTCGGCATGCTAATTACATTGCCGGTTGCCAAATTGCATTATCTCTTATAGTTTCCGAGATATGGACTATCGATAATTTACACCTTAGGCTCTGCTTCTAACTTGGGCCCAAATTGTAAAATGGTCTTATCTATTGGCGATTTCGTTCCAATTCACATACCAAGTAATATTCGGCATGCTAATTTCATTGCCGGTTGCCAAATTGCATTATCTCTTATAGTTTCCGAGATATGGACTATCGATAATTTACACCTTAGGCTCTGCTTCTAACTTGGGCCCAAATTGTAAAATGGTCTTATCTATTGGCGATTTCGTTCCAATTCACATTCCAAGTAATATTCGGCATGCTAATTACATTGCCGGTTGCCAAATTGCATTATCTCTTATAGTTTCCGAGATATGGACTATCAGTAATTTACACCTTAGGCTCTGCTTCTAACTTGGGCCCAAATTGTAAAATGGTCTTATCTATTGGCGATTTCGTTCCAATTCACATTCCAAGTAATATTCGGCATGCTAATTACATTGCCGGTTGCCAAATTGCATTATCTCTTATAGTTTCCGAGATATGGACTATCGATAATTTACACCTTAGGCTCTGCTTCTAACTTGGGCCCAAATTGTAAAATGGCTTTATCTATTGGCGATTTCGTCCCAATTCACATTCCAAGTAATATTCGGCATGCTAATTACATTGCCGGTTGCGAAATTGCATTATCTCTTATAGTTTCAGAGATATGGACTATCGATAATTTACACCTTAGGCTCTGCTTCTAACTTGGGCCCAAATTGTAAAATGGTCTTATCTATTGGCAATTTCCTTCCAATTCACATTCCAAGTAATATTCGGCATGCTAATTACATTGCCGGTTGCCAAATTGCATTATCTCTTATAGTTTCCGAGATATGGACTATCGATAATTTACACCTTAGGCTCTGCTTCTAACTTGGGCCCAAATTGTAAAATGGTCTTATCTATTGGCGATTTCGTTCCAATTCACATTCCAAGTAATATTCGGCATGCTAATTACATTGCCGGTTGCCAAATTGCATTAACTCTTATAGTTTCCGAGATATGGACTATCGATAATTTACAACTTAGGCTCTGCTTCTAACTTGGGCCCAAATTGTAAAATGGTCTTATCTATTGGCGATTTCGTTCCAATTCACATTCCAAGTAATATTCGGCATGCTAATTATATTGCCGGTTGCCAAATTGCATTATCTCTTATAGTTTCCGAGATATGGACTATCGATAATTTACACCTTAGGCTCTGCTTCTAACTTGGGCCCAAATTGTAAAATGGTCTTATCTATTGGCAATTTCGTTCCAATTCACATTCCAAGTAATATTCGGCATGCTAATTACATTGCCGGTTGCCAAATTGCATTATCTCTTATAGTTTCCGAGATATGGACTATCGATAATTTACACCTTAGGCTCTGCTTCTAACTTGGGCCCAAATTGTAAAATGGTCTTATCTATTGGCGATTTCGTCCCAATTCACATTCCAAGTGATATTCGGCATGCTAATTACATTGCCGGTTGCGAAATTGCATTATCTCTTATAGTTACCGAGATATGGACTATCAATAATTTACACCTTAGGCTCTGCTTCTAACTTGGGCCCAAACTGTAAAATGGTCTTATCTATTGGCGATTTCGTTCCAATTCACATTCCAAGTAATATTCGGCATGCTAATTACATTGCCGGTTGCCAAATTGCATTATCTCTTATAGTTTCCGAGATATGGGCTATCGATAATTTACACCTTAGGCTCTGCTTCTAACTTGGGCCCAAATTGTAAAATGGTCTTATCTATTGGCGATTTCGTTCCAATTCACATTCCAAGTAATATTCGGCATGCTAATTACATTGCCGGTTGCCAAATTGCATTATCTCTTATAGTTTCCGAGATATGGACTATCGATAATTTACACCTTAGGCTCTGCTTCTAACTTGGGCCCAAATTGTAAAATGGTCTTATCTATTGGCGATTTCGTTCCAATTCACATTCCAAGTAATATTCGGCATGCTAATTACATTGCCGGTTACCAAATTGCATTATCTCTTATAGTTTCCGAGATATGGACTATCAATAATTTACACCTTAGGCTCTGCTTCTAACTTGGGCCCAAATTGTAAAATGGTCTTATCTATTGGCGATTTCGTTCCAATTCACATTCCAAGTAATATTCGGCATGCTAATTACATTGCCGGTTGCCAAATTGCATTATCTCTTATAGTTTCCGAGATATGGACTATCGATAATTTACACCTTAGGCTCTGCTTCTAACTTGGGCCCAAATTGTAAAATGGTCTTATCTATTATCGATTTCGTTCCAATTCACATTCCAAGTAATATTCGGCATGCTAATTACATTGCCGGTTGCCAAATTGAATTATCTCTTATAGTTTCCGAGATATGGACTATCGATAATTTACACCTTAGGCTCTGCTTCTAACTTGGGCCCAAATTGTAAAATGGTCTTACCTATTGGCGATTTCGTTCCAATTCACATTCCAAGTAATATTCGGCATGCTAATTACATTGCCGGTTGCCAAATTGCATTATCTCTTATAGTTTCCGAGATATGGACTATCGATAATTTACACCTTAGGCTCTGCTTCTAACTTGGGCTCAAATTGTAAAATGGTCTTATCTATTGGCTATTTCGTTCCAATTCACATTCCAAGTAATATTCGGCATGCTAATTACATTGCCGGTTGCCAAATTGCATTATCTCTTATAGTTTCCGAGATATGGACTATCGATAATTTACACCTTAGGCTCTGCTTCTAACTTGGGCCCAAATTGTAAAATGGTCTTATCTATTGGCGATTTCGTTCCAATTCACACTCCAAGTAATATTCGGCATGCTAATTACATTGCCGGTTGCGAAATTGCATTATCTCTTATAGTTTCCGAGATATGGACTATCGATAATTTACACCTTAGGCTCTGCTTCTAACTTGGGCCCAAATTGTAAAATGGTCTTATCTATTGGCGATTTCGTTCCAATTCACATTCCAAGTAATATTCGGCATGCTAATTACATTGCCGGTTGCCAAATTGCATTATCTCTTATAGTTTCCGAGATATGGACTATCGATAATTTACACCTTAGGCTCTGCTTCTAACTTGGGCCCAAATTGTAAAATGGTCTTATCTATTGGCTATTTCGTTCCAATTCTCAATCCAAGTAATATTCGGCATGCTAATTACATTGCCGGTTGCCAAATTGCATTATCTCTTATAGTTTCCGAGATATGGACTATCGATAATTTACACCTTAGGCTCTGCTTCTAACTTGGGCCCAAATTGTAAAATGGTCTTATCTATTGGCGATTTCGTCCCAATTCACATTCCAAGTGATATTCGGCATGCTAATTACATTGCCGGTTGCGAAATTGCATTATCTCTTATAGTTTCCGAGATATGGACTATCAATAATTTACACCTTAGGCTCTGCTTCTAACTTGGGCCCAAATTGTAAAATGGTCTTATCTATTGGCGATTTCGTTCCAATTCACATTCCAAGTAATATTCGGCATGCTAATTACATTGCCGGTTGCCAAATTGCATTATTACACCTTAGGCTCTGCTTCTAACTTGGGCCCAAATTGTAAAATGGTCTTATCTATTGGCGATTTCGTTCAAATTGCATTATCTCTTATAGTTTCCGAGATATGGACTATCGATAATTTACACCTTAGGCTCTGCTTCTAACTTGGGCCCAAATTGTAAAATGGCCTTATCTATTGGCGATTTCGTCCCAATTCACATTCCAAGTAATATTCGGCATGCTAATTACATTGCCGGTTGCGAAATTGCATTAACTCTTATAGTTTCAGAGATATGGACTATCGATAATTTACACCTTAGGCTCTGCTTCTAACTTGGGCCCAAATTGTAAAATGGTCTTATCTATTGGCAATTTCGTTCCAATTCACATTCCAAGTAATATTCGGCATGCTAATTACATTGCCGTTTGCCAAATTGCATTATCTCTTATAGTTTCCGAGATATGGACTATCGATAATTTACACCTTAGGCTCTGCTTCTAACTTGTGCCCAAATTGTAAAATGGTCTTATTTATTGGCGATTTCGTTCCAATTCACATTCCAAGTAATATTCGGCATGCTAATTACATTGCCGGTTGCCAAATTGCATTATCTCTTATAGTTTCCGAGATATGGACTATCGATAATTTACACCTTAGGCTCTGCTTCTAACTTGGGCCCAAATTGTAAAATGGTCTTATCTATTGGCGATTTCGTTCCAATTCACATTCCAAGTAATATTCGGCATGCTAATTACATTGCCGGTTGCCAAATTGAATTATCTCTTATAGTTTCCGAGATATGGACTATCGATAATTTACACCTTAGGCTCTGCTTCTAACTTGGGCCCAAATTGTAAAATGGTCTTACCTATTGGCGATTTCGTTCCAATTCACATTCCAAGTAATATTCGGCATGCTAATTACATTGCCGGTTGCCAAATTGCATTATCTCTTATAGTTTCCGAGATATGGACTATCGATAATTTACACCTTAGGCTCTGCTTCTAACTTGGGCTCAAATTGTAAAATGGTCTTATCTATTGGCTATTTCGTTCCAATTCACATTCCAAGTAATATTCGGCATGCTAATTACATTGCCGGTTGCCAAATTGCATTATCTCTTATAGTTTCCGAGATATGGACTATCGATAATTTACACCTTAGGCTCTGCTTCTAACTTGGGCCCAAATTGTAAAATGGTCTTATCTATTGGCGATTTCGTTCCAATTCACACTCCAAGTAATATTCGGCATGCTAATTACATTGCCGGTTGCGAAATTGCATTATCTCTTATAGTTTCCGAGATATGGACTATCGATAATTTACACCTTAGGCTCTGCTTCTAACTTGGGCCCAAATTGTAAAATGGTCTTATCTATTGGCGATTTCGTTCCAATTCACATTCCAAGTAATATTCGGCATGCTAATTACATTGCCGGTTGCCAAATTGCATTATCTCTTATAGTTTCCGAGATATGGACTATCGATAATTTACACCTTAGGCTCTGCTTCTAACTTGGGCCCAAATTGTAAAATAGTCTTATCTATTGGCTATTTCGTTCCAATTATCAATCCAAGTAATATTCGGCATGCTAATTACATTGCCGGTTGCCAAATTGCATTATCTCTTATAGTTTCCGAGATATGGACTATCGATAATTTACACCTTAGGCTCTGCTTCTAACTTGGGCCCAAATTGTAAAATGGTCTTATCTATTGGCGATTTCGTCCCAATTCACATTCCAAGTGATATTCGGCATGCTAATTACATTGCCGGTTGCGAAATTGCATTATCTCTTATAGTTTCCGAGATATGGACTATCAATAATTTACACCTTAGGCTCTGCTTCTAACTTGGGCCCAAATTGTAAAATGGTCTTATCTATTGGCGATTTCGTTCCAATTCACATTCCAAGTAATATTCGGCATGCTAATTACATTGCCGGTTGCCAAATTGCATTATCTCTTATAGTTTCCGAGATATGGACTATCGATAATTTACACCTTAGGCTCTGCTTCTAACTTGGGCCCAAATTGTAAAATGGTCTTATCTATTGGCGATTTCGTTCCAATTCACATTCCAAGTAATATTCGGCATGCTAATTACATTGCCGGTTGCCAAATTGCATTATCTCTTATAATTTCCGAGATATGGACTATCGATAATTTACACCTTAGGCTCTGCTTCTAACTTGGGCCCAAATTGTAAAATGGTCTTATCTATTGGCGATTTCGTTCCAATTCACATTCCAAGTAATATTCGGCATGCTAATTACATTGCCGGTTGCCAAATTGCATTATCTCTTATAGTTTCCGAGATATGGACTATCGATAATTTACACCTTAGGCTCTGCTTCTAACTTGGGCCCAAATTGTAAAATGGTCTTATCTATTGGCTATTTCGTTCCAATTCACATTCCAAGTAATATTCGGCATGCTAATTACATTGCCGGTTGCCAAATTGCATTATCTCTTATAGTTTCCGAGATATGGACTATCGATAATTTACACCTTAGGCTCTGCTTCTAACTTGGGCCCAAATTGTAAAATGGTCTTATCTATTGGCGATTTCGTTCCAATTCACACTCCAAGTAATATTCGGCATGCTAATTACATTGCCGGTTGCGAAATTGCATTATCTCTTATAGTTTCCGAGATATGGACTATCGATAATTTACACTTTAGGCTCTGCTTCTAACTTGGGCCCAAATTGTAAAATGGTCTTATCTATTGGCGATTTCGTTCCAATTCACATTCCAAGTAATATTCGGCATGCTAATTACATTGCCGGTTGCCAAATTGCATTATCTCTTATAGTTTCCGAGATATGGACTATCGATAATTTACACCTTAGGTTCTGCTTCTAACTTGGGCCCAAATTGTAAAATGGTCTTATCTATTGGCGATTTCGTTCCAATTCACATTCCAAGTAATATTCGGCATGCTAATTACATTGCCGGTTGCCAAATTGCATTATCTCTTATAGTTTCCGAGATATGGACTATCGATAATTTACACCTTAGGCTCTGCTTCTAACTTGGGCCCAAATTGTAAAATGGTCTTATCTATTGGCGATTTCGTCCCAATTCACATTCCAAGTGATATTCGGCATGCTAATTACATTGCCGGTTGCGAAATTGCATTATCTCTTATAGTTTCCGAGATATGGACTATCAATAATTTACACCTTAGGCTCTGCTTCTAACTTGTTCCCAAATTGTAAAATGGTCTTATCTATTGGCGATTTCGTTCCAATTCACATTCCAAGTAATATTCGGCATGCTAATTACATTGCCGGTTGCCAAATTGCATTATCTCTTATAGTTTCCGAGATATGGACTATCGATAATTTACACCTTAGGCTCTGCTTCTAACTTGGGCCCAAATTGTAAAATGGTCTTATCTATTGGCGATTTCGTTCCAATTCACATTCCAAGTAATATTCGGCATGCTAATTACATTGCCGGTTGCCAAATTGCATTATCTCTTATAGTTTCCGAGATATGGACTATCGATAATTTACACCTTAGGCTCTGCTTCTAACTTGGGCCCAAATTGTAAAATGGTCTTATCTATTGGCGATTTCGTTCCAATTCACATTCCAAGTAATATTCGGCATGCTAATTACATTGCCGGTTACCAAATTGCATTATCTCTTATAGTTTCCGAGATATGGACTATCAATAATTTACACCTTAGGCTCTGCTTCTAACTTGGGCCCAAATTGTAAAATGGTCTTATCTATTGGCGATTTCGTTCCAATTCACATTCCAAGTAATATTCGGCATGCTAATTACATTGCCGGTTGCCAAATTGCATTATCTCTTATAGTTTCCGAGATATGGACTATCGATAATTTACACCTTAGGCTCTGCTTCTAACTTGGGCCCAAATTGTAAAATGGTCTTATCTATTGGCGATTTCGTTCCAATTCACATTCCAAGTAATATTCGGCATGCTAATTACATTGCCGGTTGCCAAATTGCATTATCTCTTATAGTTTCCGAGATATGGACTATCGATAATTTACACCTTAGGCTCTGCTTCTAACTTGGGCTCAAATTGTAAAATGGTCTTATCTATTGGCTATTTCGTTCCAATTCACATTCCAAGTAATATTCGGCATGCTAATTACATTGCCGGTTGCCAAATTGCATTATCTCTTATAGTTTCCGAGATATGGACTATCGATAATTTACACCTTAGGCTCTGCTTCTAACTTGGGCCCAAATTGTAAAATGGTCTTATCTATTGGCGATTTCGTTCCAATTCACATTCCGAGTAATATTCGGCATGCTAATTACATTGCCGGTTGCCAAATTGCATTATCTCTTATAGTTTCCGAGATATGGACTATCGATAATTTACACCTTAGGCTCTGCTTCTAACTTGGGCCCAAATTGTAAAATGGTCTTATCTATTGGCTATTTCGTTCCAATTCTCAATCCAAGTAATATTCGGCATGCTAATTACATTGCCGGTTGCCAAATTGCATTATCTCTTATAGTTTCCGAGATATGGACTATCGATAATTTACACCTTAGGCTCTGCTTCTAACTTGGGCCCAAATTGTAAAATGGTCTTATCTATTGGCGATTTCGTCCCAATTCACATTCCAAGTGATATTCGGCATGCTAATTACATTGCCGGTTGCGAAATTGCATTATCTCTTATAGTTTCCGAGATATGGACTATCAATAATTTACACCTTAGGCTCTGCTTCTAACTTGGGCCCAAATTGTAAAATGGTCTTATCTATTGGCGATTTCGTTCCAATTCACATTCCAAGTAATATTCGGCATGCTAATTACATTGCCGGTTGCCAAATTGCATTATCTCTTATAGTTTCCGAGATATGGACTATCGATAATTTACACCTTAGGCTCTGCTTCTAACTTGGGCCCAAATTGTAAAATGGTCTTATCTATTGGCGATTTCGTTCCAATTCACATTCCAAGTAATATTCGGCATGCTAATTACATTGCCGGTTGCCAAATTGCATTATCTCTTATAGTTTCCGAGATATGGACTATCGATAATTTACACCTTAGGCTCTGCTTCTAACTTGGGCCCAAATTGTAAAATGGCCTTATCTATTGGCGATTTCGTCCCAATTCACATTCCAAGTAATATTCGGCATGCTAATTACATTGCCGGTTGCGAAATTGCATTAACTCTTATAGTTTCAGAGATATGGACTATCGATAATTTACACCTTAGGCTCTGCTTCTAACTTGGGCCCAAATTGTAAAATGGTCATATCTATTGGCAATTTCGTTCCAATTCACATTCCAAGTAATATTCGGCATGCTAATTACATTGCCGTTTGCCAAATTGCATTATCTCTTATAGTTTCCGAGATATGGACTATCGATAATTTACACCTTAGGCTCTGCTTCTAACTTGGGCCCAAATTGTAAAATGGTCTTATCTATTGGCGATTTCGTTCCAATTCACATTCCAAGTAATATTCGGCATGCTAATTACATTGCCGGTTGCCAAATTGCATTATCTCTTATAGTTTCCGAGATATGGACTATCGATAATTTACACCTTAGGCTCTGCTTCTAACTTGGGCCCAAATTGTAAAATGGTCTTATCTATTGGCGATTTCGTTCCAATTCACATTCCAACTAATATTCGGCATGCTAATTACATTGCCGGTTGCCAAATTGAATTATCTCTTATAGTTTCCGAGATATGGACTATCGATAATTTACACCTTAGGCTCTGCTTCTAACTTGGGCCCAAATTGTAAAATGGTCTTACCTATTGGCGATTTCGTTCCAATTCACATTCCAAGTAATATTCGGCATGCTAATTACATTGCCGGTTGCCAAATTGCATTATCTCTTATAGTTTCCGAGATATGGACTATCGATAATTTACACCTTAGGCTCTGCTTCTAACTTGGGCTCAAATTGTAAAATGGTCTTATCTATTGGCTATTTCGTTCCAATTCACATTCCAAGTAATATTCGGCATGCTAATTACATTGCCGGTTGCCAAATTGCATTATCTCTTATAGTTTCCGAGATATGGACTATCGATAATTTACACCTTAGGCTCTGCTTCTAACTTGGGCCCAAATTGTAAAATGGTCTTATCTATTGGCGATTTCGTTCCAATTCACACTCCAAGTAATATTCGGCATGCTAATTACATTGCCGGTTGCGAAATTGCATTATCTCTTATAGTTTCCGAGATATGGACTATCGATAATTTACACCTTAGGCTCTGCTTCTAACTTGGGCCCAAATTGTAAAATGGTCTTATCTATTGGCGATTTCGTTCCAATTCACATTCCAAGTAATATTCGGCATGCTAATTACATTGCCGGTTGCCAAATTGCATTATCTCTTATAGTTTCCGAGATATGGACTATCGATAATTTACACCTTAGGCTCTGCTTCTAACTTGGGCCCAAATTGTAAAATGGTCTTATCTATTGGCTATTTCGTTCCAATTATCAATCCAAGTAATATTCGGCATGCTAATTACATTGCCGGTTGCCAAATTGCATTATCTCTTATGGTTTCCGAGATATGGACTATCGATAATTTACACCTTAGGCTCTGCTTCTAACTTGGGCCCAAATTGTAAAATGGTCTTATCTATTGGCGATTTCGTCCCAATTCACATTCCAAGTGATATTCGGCATGCTAATTACATTGCCGGTTGCGAAATTGCATTATCTCTTATAGTTTCCGAGATATGGACTATCAATAATTTACACCTTAGGCTCTGCTTCTAACTTGGGCCCAAATTGTAAAATGGTCTTATCTATTGGCGATTTCGTTCCAATTCACATTCCAAGTAATATTCGGCATGCTAATTACATTGCCGGTTGCCAAATTGCATTATCTCTTATAGTTTCCGAGATATGGACTATCGATAATTTACACCTTAGGCTCTGCTTCTAACTTGGGCCCAAATTGTAAAATGGTCTTATCTATTGGCGATTTCGTTCCAATTCACATTCCAAGTAATATTCGGCATGCTAATTACATTGCCGGTTGCCAAATTGCATTATCTCTTATAGTTTCCGAGATATGGACTATCGATAATTTACACCTTAGGCTCTGCTTCTAACTTGGGCCCAAATTGTAAAATGGTCTTATCTATTGGCGATTTCGTTCCAATTCACATTCCAAGTAATATTCGGCATGCTAATTACATTGCCGGTTGCCAAATTGCATTATCTCTTATAGTTTCCGAGATATGGACTATCGATAATTTACACCTTAGGCTCTGCTTCTAACTTGGGCCCAAATTGTAAAATGGTCTTATCTATTGGCTATTTCGTTCCAATTCACATTCCAAGTAATATTCGGCATGCTAATTACATTGCCGGTTGCCAAATTGCATTATCTCTTATAGTTTCCGAGATATGGACTATCGATAATTTACACCTTAGGCTCTGCTTCTAACTTGGGCCCAAATTGTAAAATGGTCTTATCTATTGGCGATTTCGTTCCAATTCACACTCCAAGTAATATTCGGCATGCTAATTACATTGCCGGTTGCGAAATTGCATTATCTCTTATAGTTTCCGAGATATGGACTATCGATAATTTACACCTTAGGCTCTGCTTCTAACTTGGGCCCAAATTGTAAAATGGTCTTATCTATTGGCGATTTCGTTCCAATTCACATTCCAAGTAATATTCGGCATGCTAATTACATTGCCGGTTGCCAAATTGCATTATCTCTTATAGTTTCCGAGATATGGACTATCGATAATTTACACCTTAGGTTCTGCTTCTAACTTGGGCCCAAATTGTAAAATGGTCTTATCTATTGGCGATTTCGTTCCAATTCACATTCCAAGTAATATTCGGCATGCTAATTACATTGCCGGTTGCCAAATTGCATTATCTCTTATAGTTTCCGAGATATGGACTATCGATAATTTACACCTTAGGCTCTGCTTCTAACTTGGGCCCAAATTGTAAAATGGTCTTATCTATTGGCGATTTCGTCCCAATTCACATTCCAAGTGATATTCGGCATGCTAATTACATTGCCGGTTGCGAAATTGCAATATCTCTTATAGTTTCCGAGATATGGACTATCAATAATTTACACCTTAGGCTCTGCTTCTAACTTGTTCCCAAATTGTAAAATGGTCTTATCTATTGGCGATTTCGTTCCAATTCACATTCCAAGTAATATTCGGCATGCTAATTACATTGCCGGTTGCCAAATTGCATTATCTCTTATAGTTTCCGAGATATGGACTATCGATAATTTACACCTTAGGCTCTGCTTCTAACTTGGGCCCAAATTGTAAAATGGTCTTATCTATTGGCGATTTCGTTCCAATTCACATTCCAAGTAATATTCGGCATGCTAATTACATTGCCGGTTGCCAAATTGCATTATCTCTTATAGTTTCCGAGATATGGACTATCGATAATTTACACCTTAGGCTCTGCTTCTAACTTGGGCCCAAATTGTAAAATGGTCTTATCTATTGGCGATTTCGTTCCAATTCACATTCCAAGTAATATTCGGCATGCTAATTACATTGCCGGTTGCCAAATTGCATTATCTCTTATAGTTTCCGAGATATGGACTATCGATAATTTACACCTTAGGCTCTGCTTCTAACTTGGGCCCAAATTGTAAAATGGTCTTATCTATTGGCGATTTCGTTCCAATTCACATTCCAAGTAATATTCGGCATGCTAATTACATTGCCGGTTGCCAAATTGCATTATCTCTTATAGTTTCCGAGATATGGACTATCGATAATTTACACCTTAGGCTCTGCTTCTAACTTGGGCCCAAATTGTAAAATGGTCTTATCTATTGGCTATTTCGTTCCAATTCACATTCCAAGTAATATTCGGCATGCTAATTACACTGCCGGTTGCCAAATTGCATTATCTCTTATAGTTTCCGAGATATGGACTATCGATAATTTACACCTTAGGCTCTGCTTCTAACTTGGGCCCAAATTGTAAAATGGTCTTATCTATTGGCGATTTCGTTCCAATTCACACTCCAAGTAATATTCGGCATGCTAATTACATTGCCGGTTGCGAAATTGCATTATTTCTTATAGTTTCCGAGATATGGACTATCGATAATTTACACCTTAGGCTCTGCTTCTAACTTGGGCCCAAATTGTAAAATGGTCTTATCTATTGGCGATTTCGTTCCAATTCACATTCCAAGTAATATTCGGCATGCTAATTACATTGCCGGTTGCCAAATTGCATTATCTCTTATAGTTTCCGAGATATGGACTATCGATAATTTACACCTTAGGCTCTGCTTCTAACTTGGGCCCAAATTGTAAAATGGTCTTATCTATTGGCGATTTCGTTCCAATTCACATTCCAAGTAATATTCGGCATGCTAATTACATTGCCGGTTGCCAAATTGCATTATCTCTTATAGTTTCCGAGATATGGACTATCGATAATTTACACCTTAGGCTCTGCTTCTAACTTGGGCCCAAATTGTAAAATGGTCTTATCTATTGGCGATTTCGTTCCAATTCACATACCAAGTAATATTCGGCATGCTAATTTCATTGCCGGTTGCCAAATTGCATTATCTCTTATAGTTTCCGAGATATGGACTATCGATAATTTACACCTTAGGCTCTGCTTCTAACTTGGGCCCAAATTGTAAAATGGTCTTATCTATTGGCGATTTCGTTCCAATTCACATTCCAAGTAATATTCGGCATGCTAATTACATTGCCGGTTGCCAAATTGCATTATCTCTTATAGTTTCCGAGATATGGACTATCAGTAATTTACACCTTAGGCTCTGCTTCTAACTTGGGCCCAAATTGTAAAATGGTCTTATCTATTGGCGATTTCGTTCCAATTCACATTCCAAGTAATATTCGGCATGCTAATTACATTGCCGGTTGCCAAATTGCATTATCTCTTATAGTTTCCGAGATATGGACTATCGATAATTTACACCTTAGGCTCTGCTTCTAACTTGGGCCCAAATTGTAAAATGGCTTTATCTATTGGCGATTTCATCCCAATTCACATTCCAAGTAATATTCGGCATGCTAATTACATTGCCGGTTGCGAAATTGCATTATCTCTTATAGTTTCAGAGATATGGACTATCGATAATTTACACCTTAGGCTCTGCTTCTAACTTGGGCCCAAATTGTAAAATGGTCTTATCTATTGGCAATTTCGTTCCAATTCACATTCCAAGTAATATTCGGCATGCTAATTACATTGCCGGTTGCCAAATTGCATTATCTCTTATAGTTTCCGAGATATGGACTATCGATAATTTACACCTTAGGCTCTGCTTCTAACTTGGGCCCAAATTGTAAAATGGTCTTATCTATTGGCGATTTCGTTCCAATTCACATTCCAAGTAATATTCGGCATGCTAATTACATTGCCGGTTGCCATATTGCATTAACTCTTATAGTTTCCGAGATATGGACTATCAATAATTTACAACTTAGGCTCTGCTTCTAACTTGGGCCCAAATTGTAAAATGGTCTTATCTATTGGCGATTTCGTTCCAATTCACATTCCAAGTAATATTCGGCATGCTAATTACATTGCCGGTTGCCAAATTGCATTATCTCTTATAGTTTCCGAGATATGGACTATCGATAATTTACACCTTAGGCTCTGCTTCTAACTTGGGCCCAAATTGTAAAATGGTCTTATCTATTGGCAATTTCGTTCCAATTCACATTCCAAGTAATATTCGGCATGCTAATTACATTGCCGGTTGCCAAATTGCATTATCTCTTATAGTTTCCGAGATATGGACTATCGATAATTTACACCTTAGGCTCTGCTTCTAACTTGGGCCCAAATTGTAAAATGGTCTTATCTATTGGCGATTTCGTCCCAATTCACATTCCAAGTGATATTCGGCATGCTAATTACATTGCCGGTTGCGAAATTGCATTATCTCTTATAGTTTCCGAGATATGGACTATCAATAATTTACACCTTAGGCTCTGCTTCTAACTTGGGCCCAAACTGTAAAATGGTCTTATCTATTGGCGATTTCGTTCCAATTCACATTCCAAGTAATATTCGGCATGCTAATTACATTGCCGGTTGCCAAATTGCATTATCTCTTATAGTTTCCGAGATATGGACTATCGATAATTTACACCTTAGGCTCTGCTTCTAACTTGGGCCCAAATTGTAAAATGGTCTTATCTATTGGCGATTTCGTTCCAATTCACATTCCAAGTAATATTCGGCATGCTAATTACATTGCCGGTTGCCAAATTGCATTATCTCTTATAGTTTCCGAGATATGGACTATCGATAATTTACACCTTAGGCTCTGCTTCTAACTTGGGCCCAAATTGTAAAATGGTCTTATCTATTGGCGATTTCGTTCCAATTCACATTCCAAGTAATATTCGGCATGCTAATTACATTGCCGGTTACCAAATTGCATTATCTCTTATAGTTTCCGAGATATGGACTATCAATAATTTACACCTTAGGCTCTGCTTCTAACTTGGGCCCAAATTGTAAAATGGTCTTATCTATTGGCGATTTCGTTCCAATTCACATTCCAAGTAATATTCGGCATGCTAATTACATTGCCGGTTGCCAAATTGCATTATCTCTTATAGTTTCCGAGATATGGACTATCGATAATTTACACCTTAGGCTCTGCTTCTAACTTGGGCCCAAATTGTAAAATGGTCTTATCTATTGGCGATTTCGTTCCAATTCACATTCCAAGTAATATTCGGCATGCTAATTACATTGCCGGTTGCCAAATTGAATTATCTCTTATAGTTTCCGAGATATGGACTATCGATAATTTACACCTTAGGCTCTGCTTCTAACTTGGGCCCAAATTGTAAAATGGTCTTACCTATTGGCGATTTCGTTCCAATTCACATTCCAAGTAATATTCGGCATGCTAATTACATTGCCGGTTGCCAAATTGCATTATCTCTTATAGTTTCCGAGATATGGACTATCGATAATTTACACCTTAGGCTCTGCTTCTAACTTGGGCTCAAATTGTAAAATGGTCTTATCTATTGGCTATTTCGTTCCAATTCACATTCCAAGTAATATTCGGCATGCTAATTACATTGCCGGTTGCCAAATTGCATTATCTCTTATAGTTTTCGAGATATGGACTATCGATAATTTACACCTTAGGCTCTGCTTCTAACTTGGGCCCAAATTGTAAAATGGTCTTATCTATTGGCGATTTCGTTCCAATTCACACTCCAAGTAATATTCGGCATGCTAATTACATTGCCGGTTGCGAAATTGCATTATCTCTTATAGTTTCCGAGATATATACTATCGATAATTTACACCTTAGGCTCTGCTTCTAACTTGGGCCCAAATTGTAAAATGGTCTTATCTATTGGCGATTTCGTTCCAATTCACATTCGAAGTAATATTCGGCATGCTAATTACATTGCCGGTTGCCAAATTGCATTATCTCTTATAGTTTCCGAGATATGGACTATCGATAATTTACACCTTAGGCTCTGCTTCTAACTTGGGCCCAAATTGTAAAATGGTCTTATCTATTGGCTATTTCGTTCCAATTCTCAATCCAAGTAATATTCGGCATGCTAATTACATTGCCGGTTGCCAAATTGCATTATCTCTTATAGTTTCCGAGATATGGACTATCGATAATTTACACCTTAGGCTCTGCTTCTAACTTGGGCCCAAATTGTAAAATGGTCTTATCTATTGGCGATTTCGTCCCAATTCACATTCCAAGTGATATTCGGCATGCTAATTACATTGCCGGTTGCGAAATTGCATTATCTCTTATAGTTTCCGAGATATGGACTATCAATAATTTACACCTTAGGCTCTGCTTCTAACTTGGGCCCAAATTGTAAAATGGTCTTATCTATTGGCGATTTCGTTCCAATTCACATTCCAAGTAATATTCGGCATGCTAATTACATTGCCGGTTGCCAAATTGCATTATCTCTTATAGTTTCCGAGATATGGACTATCGATAATTTACACCTTAGGCTCTGCTTCTAACTTGGGCCCAAATTGTAAAATGGTCTTATCTATTGGCGATTTCGTTCCAATTCACATTCCAAGTAATATTCGGCATGCTAATTACATTGCCGGTTGCCAAATTGCATTATCTCTTATAGTTTCCGAGATATGGACTATCGATAATTTATACCTTAGGCTCTGCTTCTAACTTGGGCCCAAATTGTAAAATGGCCTTATCTATTGGCGATTTCGTCCCAATTCACATTCCAAGTAATATTCGGCATGCTAATTACATTGCCGGTTGCGAAATTGCATTAACTCTTATAGTTTCAGAGATATGGACTATCGATAATTTACACCTTAGGCTCTGCTTCTAACTTGGGCCCAAATTGTAAAATGGTCTTATCTATTGGCAATTTCGTTCCAATTCACATTCCAAGTAATATTCGGCATGCTAATTACATTGCCGTTTGCCAAATTGCATTATCTCTTATAGTTTCCGAGATATGGACTATCGATAATTTACACCTTAGGCTCTGCTTCTAACTTGGGCCCAAATTGTAAAATGGTCTTATCTATTGGCGATTTCGTTCCAATTCACATTCCAAGTAATATTCGGCATGCTAATTACATTGCCGGTTGCCAAATTGCATTATCTCTTATAGTTTCCGAGATATGGACTATCGATAATTTACACCTTAGGCTCTGCTTCTAACTTGGGCCCAAATTGTAAAATGGTCTTATCTATTGGCGATTTCGTTCCAATTCACATTCCAAGTAATATTCGGCATGCTAATTACATTGCCGGTTGCCAAATTGAATTATCTCTTATAGTTTCCGAGATATGGACTATCGATAATTTACACCTTAGGCTCTGCTTCTAACTTGGGCCCAAATTGTAAAATGGTCTTACCTATTGGCGATTTCGTTCCAATTCACATTCCAAGTAATATTCGGCATGCTAATTACATTGCCGGTTGCCAAATTGCATTATCTCTTATAGTTTCCGAGATATGGACTATCGATAATTTACACCTTAGGCTCTGCTTCTAACTTGGGCTCAAATTGTAAAATGGTCTTATCTATTGGCTATTTCGTTCCAATTCACATTCCAAGTAATATTCAGCATGCTAATTACATTGCCGGTTGCCAAATTGCATTATCTCTTATAGTTTCCGAGATATGGACTATCGATAATTTACACCTTAGGCTCTGCTTCTAACTTGGGCCCAAATTGTAAAATGGTCTTATCTATTGGCGATTTCGTTCCAATTCACACTCCAAGTAATATTCGGCATGCTAATTACATTGCCGGTTGCGAAATTGCATTATCTCTTATAGTTTCCGAGATATGGACTATCGATAATTTACACCTTAGGCTCTGCTTCTAACTTGGGCCCAAATTGTAAAATGGTCTTATCTATTGGCGATTTCGTTCCAATTCACATTCCAAGTAATATTCGGCATGCTAATTACATTGCCGGTTGCCAAATTGCATTATCTCTTATAGTTTCCGAGATATGGACTATCGATAATTTACACCTTAGGCTCTGCTTCTAACTTGGGCCCAAATTGTAAAATGGTCTTATCTATTGGCTATTTCGTTCCAATTCTCAATCCAAGTAATATTCGGCATGCTAATTACATTGCCGGTTGCCAAATTGCATTATCTCTTATAGTTTCCGAGATATGGACTATCGATAATTTACACCTTAGGCTCTGCTTCTAACTTGGGCCCAAATTGTAAAATGGTCTTATCTATTGGCGATTTCGTCCCAATTCACATTCCAAGTGATATTCGGCATGCTAATTACATTGCCGGTTGCGAAATTGCATTATCTCTTATAGTTTCCGAGATATGGACTATCAATAATTTACACCTTAGGCTCTGCTTCTAACTTGGGCCCAAATTGTAAAATGGTCTTATCTATTGGCGATTTCGTTCCAATTCACATTCCAAGTAATATTCGGCATGCTAATTACATTGCCGGTTGCCAAATTGCATTATCTCTTATAGTTTCCGAGATATGGACTATCGATAATTTACACCTTAGGCTCTGCTTCTAACTTGGGCCCAAATTGTAAAATGGTCTTATCTATTGGCGATTTCGTTCCAATTCACATTCCAAGTAATATTCGGCATGCTAATTACATTGCCGGTTGCCAAATTGCATTATCTCTTATAGTTTCCGAGATATGGACTATCGATAATTTACACCTTAGGCTCTGCTTCTAACTTGGGCCCAAATTGTAAAATGGTCTTATCTATTGGCGATTTCGTTCCAATTCACATTCCAAGTAATATTCGGCATGCTAATTACATTGCCGGTTGCCAAATTGCATTATCTCTTATAGTTTCCGAGATATGGACTATCGATAATTTACACCTTAGGCTCTGCTTCTAACTTGGGCCCAAATTGTAAAATGGTCTTATCTATTGGCTATTTCGTTCCAATTCACATTCCAAGTAATATTCGGCATGCTAATTACATTGCCGGTTGCCAAATTGCATTATCTCTTATAGTTTCCGAGATATGGACTATCGATAATTTACACCTTAGGCTCTGCTTCTAACTTGGGCCCAAATTGTAAAATGGTCTTATCTATTGGCGATTTCGTTCCAATTCACACTCCAAGTAATATTCGGCATGCTAATTACATTGCCGGTTGCGAAATTGCATTATCTCTTATAGTTTCCGAGATATGGACTATCGATAATTTACACCTTAGGCTCTGCTTCTAACTTGGGCCCAAATTGTAAAATGGTCTTATCTATTGGCGATTTCGTTCCAATTCACATTCCAAGTAATATTCGGCATGCTAATTACATTGCCGGTTGCCAAATTGCATTATCTCTTATAGTTTCCGAGATATGGACTATCGATAATTTACACCTTAGGCTCTGCTTCTAACTTGGGCCCAAATTGTAAAATGGTCTTATCTATTGGCGATTTCGTTCCAATTCACATTCCAAGTAATATTCGGCATGCTAATTACATTGCCGGTTGCCAAATTGCATTATCTCTTATAGTTTCCGAGATATGGACTATCGATAATTTACACCTTAGGCTCTGCTTCTAACTTGGGCCCAAATTGTAAAATGGTCTTATCTATTGGCGATTTCGTCCCAATTCACATTCCAAGTGATATTCGGCATGCTAATTACATTGCCGGTTGCGAAATTGCATTATCTCTTATAGTTTCCGAGATATGGACTATCAATAATTTACACCTTAGGCTCTGCTTCTAACTTGTTCCCAAATTGTAAAATGGTCTTATCTATTGGCGATTTCGTTCCAATTCACATTCCAAGTAATATTCGGCATGCTAATTACATTGCCGGTTGCCAAATTGCATTATCTCTTATAGTTTCCGAGATATGGACTATCGATAATTTACACCTTAGGCTCTGCTTCTAACTTGGGCCCAAATTGTAAAATGGTCTTATCTATTGGCGATTTCGTTCCAATTCACATTCCAAGTAATATTCGGCATGCTAATTACATTGCCGGTTGCCAAATTGCATTATCTCTTATAGTTTCCGAGATATGGACTATCGATAATTTACACCTTAGGCTCTGCTTCTAACTTGGGCCCAAATTGTAAAATGGTCTTATCTATTGGCGATTTCGTTCCAATTCACATTCCAAGTAATATTCGGCATGCTAATTACATTGCCGGTTGCCAAATTGCATTATCTCTTATAGTTTCCGAGATATGGACTATCGATAATTTACACCTTAGGCTCTGCTTCTAACTTGGGCCCAAATTGTAAAATGGTCTTATCTATTGGCGATTTCGTTCCAATTCACATTCCAAGTAATATTCGGCATGCTAATTACATTGCCGGTTGCCAAATTGCATTATCTCTTATAGTTTCCGAGATATGGACTATCGATAATTTACACCTTAGGCTCTGCTTCTAACTTGGGCCCAAATTGTAAAATGGTCTTATCTATTGGCTATTTCGTTCCAATTCACATTCCAAGTAATATTCGGCATGCTAATTACACTGCCGGTTGCCAAATTGCATTATCTCTTATAGTTTCCGAGATATGGACTATCGATAATTTACACCTTAGGCTCTGCTTCTAACTTGGGCCCAAATTGTAAAATGGTCTTATCTATTGGCGATTTCGTTCCAATTCACACTCCAAGTAATATTCGGCATGCTAATTACATTGCCGGTTGCGAAATTGCATTATCTCTTATAGTTTCCGAGATATGGACTATCGATAATTTACACCTTAGGCTCTGCTTCTAACTTGGGCCCAAATTGTAAAATGGTCTTATCTATTGGCGATTTCGTTCCAATTCACATTCCAAGTAATATTCGGCATGCTAATTACATTGCCGGTTGCCAAATTGCATTATCTCTTATAGTTTCCGAGATATGGACTATCGATAATTTACAGCTTAGGCTCTTCTTATAACTTGGGCCCAAATTGTAAAATGGTCTTATCTATTGGCGATTTCGTTCCAATTCACATTCCAAGTAATATTCGGCATGCTAATTACATTGCCGGTTGCCAAATTGCATTATCTCTTATAGTTTCCGAGATATGGACTATCGATAATTTACACCTTAGGCTCTGCTTCTAACTTGGGCCCAAATTGTAAAATGGTCTGATCTATTGGCGATTTCGTCCCAATTCACATTCCAAGTGATATTCGGCATGCTAATTACATTGCCGGTTACCAAATTGCATTATCTCTTATAGTTTCCGAGATATGGACTATCGATAATTTACACCTTAGGCTCTGCTTCTAACTTGGGCCCAAATTGTAAAATGGTCTTATCTTTTGGCGATTTCGTCCCAATTCACATTCCAAGTGATATTCGGCATGCTAATTACATTGCCGGTTGCGAAATTGCATTATCTCTTATAGTTTCCGAGATATGGACTATCGATAATTTACACCTTAGGCTCTGCTTCTAACTTGGGCCCAAATTGTAAAATGGTCTTATCTATTGGCGATTTAGTTGCAATTCACATTCCAAGTAATATTCGGCATGGTAATTACATTGCTGGTTGCCAAATTGCATTATCTCTTATAGTTTCCGAGATATGGACTATCGATAATTTACACCTTAGGCTCTGCTTCTAACTTGGGCTCAAATTGTAAAATGGTCTTATCTATTGGCGATTTCGTCCCAATTCACATTCCAAGTGATATTCGGCATGCTAATTACATTGCCGGTTGCGAAATTGCATTATCTCTTATAGTTTCCGAGATATGGACTATCAATAATTTACACCTTAGGCTCTGCTTCTAACTTGGGCCCAAATTGTAAAATGGTCTTATCTATTGGCGATTTCGTTCCAATTCACATTCCAAGTAATATTCGGCATGCTAATTACATTGCCGGTTGCCAAATTGCATTATCTCTTATAGTTTCCGAGATATGGACTATCGATAATTTACACCTTAGGCTCTGCTTCTAACTTGGGCCCAAATTGTAAAATGGTCTTATCTATTGGCGATTTCGTTCCAATTCACATTCCAAGTAATATTCGGCATGCTAATTACATTGCCGGTTGCCAAATTGCATTATCTCTTATAGTTTCCGAGATATGGACTATCGATAATTTACACCTTAGGCTCTGCTTCTAACTTGGGCCCAAATTGTAAAATGGTCTTATCTATTGGCGATTTCGTTCCAATTCACATTCCAAGTAATATTCGGCATGCTAATTACATTGCCGGTTGCCAAATTGCATTATCTCTTATAGTTTCCGAGATATGGACTATCGATAATTTACACCTTAGGCTCTGCTTCTAACTTGGGCCCAAATTGTAAAATGGTCTTATCTATTGGCTATTTCGTTCCAATTCACATTCCAAGTAATATTCGGCATGGTAATTACATTGCCGGTTGCCAAATTGCATTATCTCTTATAGTTTCCGAGATATGGACTATCGATAATTTTCACCTTAGGCTCTGCTTCTAACTTGGGCCCAAATTGTAAAATGGTCTTATCTATTGGCGATTTCGTTCCAATTCACATTCCAAGTAATATTCGGCATGCTAATTACATTGCCGGTTGCCAAATTGCATTATCTCTTATAGTTTCCGAGATATGGACTATCGATAATTTACACCTTAGGCTCTGCTTCTAACTTGGGCCCAAATTGTAAAATGGTCTTATCTATTGGCGATTTCGTTCCAATTCACATTCCAAGTAATATTCGGCATGCTAATTACATTGCCGGTTGCCAAATTGCATTATCTCTTATAGTTTCCGAGATATGGACTATCGATAATTTACACCTTAGGCTCTACTTCTAACTTGGGCCCAAATTGTAAAATGGTCTTATCTATTGGCGATTTCGTCCCAATTCACATTCCAAGTGATATTCGGCATGCTAATTACATTGCCGGTTGCGAAATTGCATTATCTCTTATAGTTTCCGAGATATGGACTATCAATAATTTACACCTTAGGCTCTGCTTCTAACTTGTTCCCAAATTGTAAAATGGTCTTATCTATTGGCGATTTCGTTCCAATTCACATTCCAAGTAATATTCGGCATGCTAATTACATTGCCGGTTGCCAAATTGCATTATCTCTTATAGTTTCCGAGATATGGACTATCGATAATTTACACCTTAGGCTCTGCTTCTAACTTGGGCCCAAATTGTAAAATGGTCTTATCTATTGGCGATTTCGTTCCAATTCACATTCCAAGTAATATTCGGCATGCTAATTACATTGCCGGTTGCCAAATTGCATTATCTCTTATAGTTTCCGAGATATGGACTATCGATAATTTACACCTTAGGCTCTGTTTCTAACTTGGGCCCAAATTGTAAAATGGTCTTATCTATTGGCGATTTCGTTCCAATTCACATTCCAAGTAATATTCGGCATGCTAATTACATTGCCGGTTGCCAAATTGCATTATCTCTTATAGTTTCCGAGATATGGACTATCGATAACTTACACCTTAGGCTCTGCTTCTAACTTGGGCCCAAATTGTAAAATGGTCTTATCTATTGGCGATTTCGTTCCAATTCACATTCCAAGTAATATTCGGCATGCTAATTACATTGCCGGTTGCCAAATTGCATTATCTCTTATAGTTTCCGAGATATGGACTATCGATAATTTACACATTAGGCTCTGCTTCTAACTTGGGCCCAAATTGTAAAATGGTCTTATCTATTGGCTATTTCGTTCCAATTCACATTCCAAGTAATATTCGGCATGCTAATTACACTGCCGGTTGCCAAATTGCATTATCTCTTATAGTTTCCGAGATATGGACTATCGATAATTTACACCTTAGGCTCTGCTTCTAACTTGGGCCCAAATTGTAAAATGGTCTTATCTATTGGCGATTTCGTTCCAATTCACACTCCAAGTAATATTCGGCATGCTAATTACATTGCCGGTTGCGAAATTGCATTATCTCTTATAGTTTCCGAGATATGGACTATCGATAATTTACACCTTAGGCTCTGCTTCTAACTTGGGCCCAAATTGTAAAATGGTCTTATCTATTGGCGATTTCGTTCCAATTCACATTCCAAGTAATATTCGGCATGCTAATTACATTGCCGGTTGCCAAATTGCATTATCTCTTATAGTTTCCGAGATATGGACTATCGATAATTTACACCTTAGGCTCTGCTTCTAACTTGGGCCCAAATTGTAAAATGGTCTTATCTATTGGCGATTTCGTTCCAATTCACATTCCACGTAATATTCGGCATGCTAATTACATTGCCGGTTGCCAAATTGCATTATCTCTTATAGTTTCCGAGATATGGACTATCGATAATTTACACCTTAGGCTCTGCTTCTAACTTGGGCCCAAATTGTAAAATGGTCTTATCTATTGGCGATTTCGTCCCAATTCACATTCCAAGTGATATTCGGCATGCTAATTACATTGCCGGTTACCAAATTGCATTATCTCTTATAGTTTCCGAGATATGGACTATCGATAATTTACACCTTAGGCTCTGCTTCTAACTTGGGCCCAAATTGTAAAATGGTCTTATCTATTGGCGATTTCGTCCCAATTCACATTCCAAGTGATATTCGGCATGCTAATTACATTGCCGGTTGCGAAATTGCATTATCTCTTATAGTTTCCGAGATATGGACTATCAATAATTTACACCTTAGGCTCTGCTTCTAACTTGGGCCCAAATTGTAAAATGGTCTTATCTATTGGCGATTTCGTTCCAATTCACATTCCAAGTAATATTCGGCATGCTAATTACATTGCCGGTTGCCAAATTGCATTATCTCTTATAGTTTCCGAGATATGGACTATCGATAATTTACACCTTAGGCTCTGCTTCTAACTTGGGCCCAAATTGTAAAATGGTCTTATCTATTGGCGATTTAGTTGCAATTCACATTCCAAGTAATATTCGGCATGCTAATTACATTGCCGGTTGCCAAATTGCATTATCTCTTATAGTTTCCGAGATATGGACTATCGATAATTTACACCTTAGGCTCTGCTTCTAACTTGGGCCCAAATTGTAAAATGGTCTTATCTATTGGCGATTTCGTTCCAATTCACACTCCAAGTAATATTCGGCATGCTAATTACATTGCCGGTTGCCAAATTGCATTATCTCTTATAGTTTCCGAGATATGGACTATCGATAATTTACACCTTAGGCTCTGCTTCTAACTTGGGCCCAAATTGTAAAATGGTCTTATCTATTGGCGATTTCGTTCCAATTCACATTCCAAGTAATATTCGGCATGCTAATTACATTGCCGGTTGCCAAATTGCATTATCTCTTATAGTTTCCGAGATATGGACTATCGATAATTTACACCTTAGGCTCTGCTTCCAACTTGGGCCCAAATTGTAAAATGGTCTTATCTATTGGCGATTTCGTTCCAATTCACACTCCAAGTAATATTCGGCATGCTAATTACATTGCCGGTTGCGAAATTGCATTATCTCTTATAGTTTCCGAGATATGGACTATCGATAATTTACACCTTAGGCTCTGCTTCTAACTTGGGCCCAAATTTTAAAATGGTCTTATCTATTGGCGATTTCGTTCCAATTCACATTCTAAGTAATATTCGGCATGCTAATTACATTGCCGGTTGCCAAATTGCATTATCTCTTATAGCTTCCGAGATATGGACTATCGATAATTTACACCTTAGGCTCTGCTTCTAACTTGGGCCCACATTGTAAAATGGTCTTACCTATTGGCGATTCCGTTCCAATTCACATTCCAAGTAATATTCGGTATGCTAATTACATTGCCGGTTGCCAAATTGCATTATCTCTTATAGTTTCCGAGATATGGACTATCGATAATTTACACCTTAGGCTCTGCTTCTAACTTGGGCCCAAATTGTAAAATGGTCTTATCTATTGGCGATTTCGTTCCAATTCACATTCCAAGTAATATTCGGCATGCTAATTACATTGCCGGTTGCCAAATTGCATTATCTCTTATAGTTTCCGAGATATGGACTATCGATAATTTACACCTTAGGCTCTGCTTCTAACTTGGGCCCAAATTGTAAAATGGTCTTATCTATTGGCGATTTCGTCCCAATTCACATTCCAAGTGATATTCGGCATGCTAATTACATTGCCGGTTGCGAAATTGCATTATCTCTTATAGTTTCCGAGATATGGACTATCGATAATTTACACCTTAGGCTCTGCTTCTAACTTGCTCCCAAATTGTAAAATGGTCTTATCTATTGGCGATTTCGTTCCAATTCACATTCCAAGTAATATTCGGCATGCTAATTACATTGCCGGTTGCCAAATTGCATTATCTCTTATAGTTTCCGAGATATGGACTATCGATAATTCACACCTTAGGCTCTGCTTCTAACTTGGGACCAAATTGTAAAATGGCCTTATCTATTGGCGATTTCGTTCCAATTCACATTCCAAGTAATATTCGGCATGCTAATTACATTGCCGGTTGCCAAATTGCATTATCTCTTATAGTTTCCGAGATATGGACTATCGATAATTTACACCTTAGGCTCTGCTTCTAATTTGGGCCCAAATTGTAAAATGGTCTTTTCTATTGGCGATTTCGTTCCAATTCACATTCCAAGTAATATTCGGCATGCTAATTACATTGCCGGTTGCCGAATTGCATTATCTCTTATAGTTTCCGAGATATGGACTATCAATAATTTACACCTTAGGCTCTGCTTCTAACTTGGGCCCAAATTGTAAAATGGTCTTATCTATTGGCGATTTCGTTCCAAGTCACATTCCAAGTAATATTCGGCATGCTAATTACATTGCCGGTTGCCAAATTGCATTATCTCTTATAGTTTCCGAGATATGGACTATCGATAATTTACACCTTAGGCTCTGCTTCTAACTTGGGCCCAAATTGTAAAATGGCCTTATCTATTGGCGATTTCGTCCCAATTCACATTCCAAGTAATATTCGGCATGCTAATTACATTGCCGGTTGCGAAATTGCATTATCTCTTATAGTTTCAGAGATATGGACTATCGATAATTTACACCTTAGGCTCTGCTTCTAACTTGGGCCCAAATTGTAAAATGGTCTTATCTATTGGCAATTTCGTTCCAATTCACATTCCAAGTAATATTCGGCATGCTAATTACATTGCCGGTTGCCAAATTGCATTATCTCTTATAGTTTCCGAGATATGGACTATCGATAATTTACACCTTAGGCTCTGCTTCTAACTTGGGCCCAAATTGTAAAATGGTCTTATCTATTGGCGATTTCGTTCCAATTCACATTCCAAGTAATATTCGGCATGCTAATTACATTGCCGGTTGCCAAATTGCATTATCTCTTATAGTTTCCGAGATATGGACTATCGATAATTTACACCTTAGGCTCTGCTTCTAACTTGGGCCCAAATTGTAAAATGGTCTTATCTATTGGCGATTTAGTTGCAATACACATTCCAAGTAATATTCGGCATGCTAATTACATTGCCGGTTAAAAAATTGCATTATCTCTTATAGTTTCCGAGATATGGACTATCGATAATTTACACCTTAGGCTCTGCTTCTAACTTGGGCCCAAATTGTAAAATGGTCTTATCTATTGGCGATTTCGTTCCAATTCACATTCCAAGTAATATTCGGCATGCTAATTACATTGCCGGTTGCCAAATTGCATTATCTCTTATAGTTTCCGAGATATGGACTATCGATAATTTACACCTTAGGCTCTGCTTCTAACTTGGGCCCAAATTGTAAAATGGTCTTATCTATTGGCGATTTCGTTCCAATTCACATTCCAAGTAATATTCGGCATGCTAATTACATTGCCGGTTGCCAAATTGCATTATCTCTTATAGTTTCCGAGATATGGACTATCGATAATTTACACCTTAGGCTCTGCTTCTAACTTGGGCCCAAATTGTAAAATGGTCTTATCTATTGGCGATTTCGTTCCAATTCACACTCCAAGTAATATTTGGCATGCTAATTACATTGCCGGTTGCGAAATTGCATTATCTCTTATAGTTTCCGAGATATGGACTATCGATAATTTACACCTTAGGCTCTGCTTCTAACTTGGGCCCACATTGTAAAATGGTCTTACCTATTGGCGATTCCGTTCCAATTCACATTCCAAGTAATATTCGGTATGCTAATTACATTGCCGGTTGCCAAATTGCATTATCTCTTATAGTTTCCGAGATATGGACTATCGATAATTTACACCTTAGGCTCTGCTTCTAACTTGGGCCCAAATTGTAAAATGGTCTTATCTATTGGCGATTTCGTTCCAATTCACATTCCAAGTAATATTCGGCATGCTAATTACATTGCCGGTTGCCAAATTGCATTATCTCTTATAGTTTCCGAGATATGGACTATCGATAATTTACACCTTAGGCTCTGCTTCTAACTTGGGCCCAAATTGTAAAATGGTCTTTTCTATTGGCGATTTCGTTCCAATTCACATTCCAAGTAATATTCGGCATGCTAATTACATTGCCGGTTGCCGAATTGCATTATCTCTTATAGTTTCCGAGATATGGACTATCAATAATTTACACCTTAGGCTCTGCTTCTAACTTGGGCCCAAATTGTAAAATGGTCTTATCTATTGGCGATTTCGTTCCAATTCACATTCCAAGTAATATTCGGCATGCTAATTACATTGCCGGTTGCCAAATTGCATTATCTCTTATAGTTTCCGAGATATGGACTATCGATAATTTACACCTTAGGCTCTGCTTCTAACTTGGGCCCAAATTGTAAAATGGCCTTATCTATTGGCGATTTCGTCCCAATTCACATTCCAAGTAATATTCGGCATGCTAATTACATTGCCGGTTGCGAAATTGCATTATCTCTTATAGTTTCAGAGATATGGACTATCGATAATTTACACCTTAGGCTCTGCTTCTAACTTGGGCCCAAATTGTAAAATGGTCTTATCTATTGGCAATTTCGTTCCAATTCACATTCCAAGTAATATTCGGCATGCTAATTACATTGCCGGTTGCCAAATTGCATTATCTCTTATAGTTTCCGAGATATGGACTATCGATAATTTACACCTTAGGCTCTGCTTCTAACTTGGGCCCAAATTGTAAAATGGCCTTATCTATTGGCGATTTCGTCCCAATTCACATTCCAAGTAATATTCGGCATGCTAATTACATTGCCGGTTGCGAAATTGCATTATCTCTTATAGTTTCAGAGATATGGACTATCGATAATTTACACCTTAGGCTCTGCTTCTAACTTGGGCCCAAATTGTAAAATGGTCTTATCTATTGGCAATTTCGTTCCAATTCACATTCCAAGTAATATTCGGCATGCTAATTACATTGCCGGTTGCCAAATTGCATTATCTCTTATAGTTTCCGAGATATGGACTATCGATAATTTACACCTTAGGCTCTGCTTCTAACTTGGGCCCAAATTGTAAAATGGTCTTATCTATTGGCGATTTCGTTCCAATTCACATTCCAAGTAATATTCGGCATGCTAATTACATTGCCGGTTGCCAAATTGCATTATCTCTTATAGTTTCCGAGATATGGACTATCGATAATTTACACCTTAGGCTCTGCTTCTAACTTGGGCCCAAATTGTAAAATGGTCTTATCTATTGGCGATTTAGTTGCAATACACATTCCAAGTAATATTCGGCATGCTAATTACATTGCCGGTTAAAAAATTGCATTATCTCTTATAGTTTCCGAGATATGGACTATCGATAATTTACACCTTAGGCTCTGCTTCTAACTTGGGCCCAAATTGTAAAATGGTCTTATCTATTGGCGATTTCGTTCCAATTCACATTCCAAGTAATATTCGGCATGCTAATTACATTGCCGGTTGCCAAATTGCATTATCTCTTATAGTTTCCGAGATATGGACTATCGATAATTTACACCTTAGGCTCTGCTTCTAACTTGGGCCCAAATTGTAAAATGGTCTTATCTATTGGCGATTTCGTTCCAATTCACATTCCAAGTAATATTCGGCATGCTAATTACATTGCCGGTTGCCAAATTGCATTATCTCTTATAGTTTCCGAGATATGGACTATCGATAATTTACACCTTAGGCTCTGCTTCTAACTTGGGCCCAAATTGTAAAATGGTCTTATCTATTGGCGATTTCGTTCCAATTCACACTCCAAGTAATATTTGGCATGCTAATTACATTGCCGGTTGCGAAATTGCATTATCTCTTATAGTTTCCGAGATATGGACTATCGATAATTTACACCTTAGGCTCTGCTTCTAACTTGGGCCCACATTGTAAAATGGTCTTACCTATTGGCGATTCCGTTCCAATTCACATTCCAAGTAATATTCGGTATGCTAATTACATTGCCGGTTGCCAAATTGCATTATCTCTTATAGTTTCCGAGATATGGACTATCGATAATTTACACCTTAGGCTCTGCTTCTAACTTGGGCCCAAATTGTAAAATGGTCTTATCTATTGGCGATTTCGTTCCAATTCACATTCCAAGTAATATTCGGCATGCTAATTACATTGCCGGTTGCCAAATTGCATTATCTCTTATAGTTTCCGAGATATGGACTATCGATAATTTACACCTTAGGCTCTGCTTCTAACTTGGGCCCAAATTGTAAAATGGTCTTTTCTATTGGCGATTTCGTTCCAATTCACATTCCAAGTAATATTCGGCATGCTAATTACATTGCCGGTTGCCGAATTGCATTATCTCTTATAGTTTCCGAGATATGGACTATCAATAATTTACACCTTAGGCTCTGCTTCTAACTTGGGCCCAAATTGTAAAATGGTCTTATCTATTGGCGATTTCGTTCCAATTCACATTCCAAGTAATATTCGGCATGCTAATTACATTGCCGGTTGCCAAATTGCATTATCTCTTATAGTTTCCGAGATATGGACTATCGATAATTTACACCTTAGGCTCTGCTTCTAACTTGGGCCCAAATTGTAAAATGGCCTTATCTATTGGCGATTTCGTCCCAATTCACATTCCAAGTAATATTCGGCATGCTAATTACATTGCCGGTTGCGAAATTGCATTATCTCTTATAGTTTCAGAGATATGGACTATCGATAATTTACACCTTAGGCTCTGCTTCTAACTTGGGCCCAAATTGTAAAATGGTCTTATCTATTGGCAATTTCGTTCCAATTCACATTCCAAGTAATATTCGGCATGCTAATTACATTGCCGGTTGCCAAATTGCATTATCTCTTATAGTTTCCGAGATATGGACTATCGATAATTTACACCTTAGGCTCTGCTTCTAACTTGGGCCCAAATTGTAAAATGGTCTTATCTATTGGCGATTTAGTTGCAATTCACATTCCAAGTAATATTCGGCATGCTAATTACATTGCCGGTAAAAAAACTGCATTATCTCTTATAGTTTCCGAGATATGGACTATCGATAATTTACACCTTAGGCTCTGCTTCTAACTTGGGCCCAAATTGTAAAATGGTCTTATCTATTGGCGATTTCGTTCCAATTCACATTCCAAGTAATATTCGGCATGCTAATTACATTGCCGGTTGCCAAATTGCATTATCTCTTATAGTTTCCGAGATATGGACTATCGATAATTTACACCTTAGGCTCTGCTTCTAACTTGGGCCCAAATTGTAAAATGGTCTTATCTATTGGCGATTTCGTTCCAATTCACATTCCAAGTAATATTCGGCATGCTAATTACATTGCCGGTTGCCAAATTGCATTATCTCTTATAGTTTCCGAGATATGGACTATCGATAATTTACACCTTAGGCTCTGCTTCTAACTTGGGCCCAAATTGTAAAATGGTCTTATCTATTGGCGATTTCGTTCCAATTCACACTTCAAGTAATATTGGGCATGCTAATTACATTGCCGGTTGCGAAATTGCATTATCTCTTATAGTTTCCGAGATATGGACTATCGATAATTTACACCTTAGGCTCTGCTTCTAACTTGGGCCCAAATTGTAAAATGGTCTTATCTATTGGCGATTTCGTTCCAATTCACATTCCAAGTAATATTCGGCATGCTAATTACATTGCCGGTTGCCAAATTGCATTATCTCTTATAGTTTCCGAGATATGGACTATCGATAATTTACACCTTAGGCTCTGCTTCTAACTTGGGCCCACATTGTAAAATGGTCTTACCTATTGGCGATTCCGTTCCAATTCACATTCCAAGTAATATTCGGCATGCTAATTACATTGCCGGTTGCCAAATTGCATTATCTCTTATAGTTTCCGAGATATGGACTATCGATAATTTACACCTTAGGCTCTGCTTCTAACTTGGGCCCAAATTGTAAAATG
This sequence comes from Rhynchophorus ferrugineus, assembly GCF_030347505.1. Taxonomy (NCBI): domain Eukaryota; kingdom Metazoa; phylum Arthropoda; class Insecta; order Coleoptera; family Curculionidae; genus Rhynchophorus; species Rhynchophorus ferrugineus. Next base: position 61,973 of record NW_027472874.1, read on the forward strand.
GTCTTATCTATTGGCGATTTCGTTCCAATTCACATTCCAAGTAATATTCGGCATGCTAATTACATTGCCGGTTGCCAAATTGCATTATCTCTTATAGTTTCCGAGATATGGACTATCGATAATTTACACCTTAGGCTCTGCTTCTAACTTGGGCCCAAATTGTAAAATGGTCTTATCTATTGGCGATTTCGTCCCAATTCACATTCCAAGTGATATTCGGCATGCTAATTACATTGCCGGTTGCGAAATTGCATTATCTCTTATAGTTTCCGAGATATGGACTATCGATAATTTACACCTTAGGCTCTGTTTCTAACTTGCTCCCAAATTGTAAAATGGTCTTATCTATTGGCGATTTCGTTCCAATTCACATTCCAAGTAATATTCGGCATGCTAAATACATTGCCGGTTGCCAAATTGCATTATCTCTTATAGTTTCCGAGACATGGACTATCGATAATTTACACCTTAGGCTCTGCTTCTAACTTGGGCCCAAATTGTAAAATGGTCTTATCTATTGGCGATTTCGTTCCAATTCACATTCCAAGTAATATTCGGCATGCTAATTACATTGCCGGTTGCCAAATTGCATTATCTCTTATAGTTTCCGAGATATGGACTATCGATAATTTACACCTTAGGCTCTGCTTCTAACTTGGGCCCAAATTGTAAAATGGTCTTATCTATTGGCGATTTAGTTGCAATTCACATTCCAAGTAATATTCGGCATGCTAATTACATTGCCGGTTGCCAAATTGCATTATCTCTTATAGTTTCCGAGATATGGACTATCGATAATTTACACCTTAGGCTCTGCTTCTAACTTGGGCCCAAATTGTAAAATGGTCTTATCTATTGGCGATTTCGTTCCAATTCACATTCCAAGTAATATTCGGCATGCTAATTACATTGCCGGTTGCCAAATTGCATTATCTCTTATAGTTTCCGAGATATGGACTATCGATAATTTACACCTTAGGCTCTGCTTCTAACTTGGGCCCAAATTGTAAAATGGTCTTTTCTATTGGCGATTTCGTTCCAATTCACATTCCAAGTAATATTCGGCATGCTAATTACATTGCCGGTTGCCGAATTGCATTATCTCTTATAGTTTCCGAGATATGGACTATCAATAATTTACACCTTAGGCTCTGCTTCTAACTTGGGCCCAAATTGTAAAATGGTCTTATCTATTGGCGATTTCGTTCCAATTCACATTCCAAGTAATATTCGGCATGCTAATTACATTGCCGGTTGCCAAATTGCATTATCTCTTATAGTTTCCGAGATATGGACTATCGATAATTTACACCTTAGGCTCTGCTTCTAACTTGGGCCCAAATTGTAAAATGGCCTTATCTATTGGCGATTTCGTCCCAATTCACATTCCAAGTAATATTCGGCATGCTAATTACATTGCCGGTTGCGAAATTGCATTATCTCTTATAGTTTCAGAGATATGGACTATCGATAATTTACACCTTAGGCTCTGCTTCTAACTTGGGCCCAAATTGTAAAATGGTCTTATCTATTGGCAATTTCGTTCCAATTCACATTCCAAGTAATATTCGGCATGCTAATTACATTGCCGGTTGCCAAATTGCATTATCTCTTATAGTTTCCGAGATATGGACTATCGATAATTTACACCTTAGGCTCTGCTTCTAACTTGGGCCCAAATTGTAAAATGGTCTTATCTATTGGCGATTTAGTTGCAATTCACATTCCAAGTAATATTCGGCATGCTAATTACATTGCCGGTAAAAAAATTGCATTATCTCTTATAGTTTCCGAGATATGGACTATCGATAATTTACACCTTAGGCTCTGCTTCTAACTTGGGCCCAAATTGTAAAATGGTCTTATCTATTGGCGATTTCGTTCCAATTCACATTCCAAGTAATATTCGGCATGCTAATTACATTGCCGGTTGCCAAATTGCATTATCTCTTATAGTTTCCGAGATATGGACTATCGATAATTTACACCTTAGGCTCTGCTTCTAACTTGGGCCCAAATTGTAAAATGGTCTTATCTATAGGCGATTTCGTTCCAATTCACATTCCAAGTAATATTCGGCATGCTAATTACATTGCCGGTTGCCAAATTGCATTATCTCTTATAGTTTCCGAGATATGGACTATCGATAATTTACACCTTAGGCTCTGCTTCTAACTTGGGCCCAAATTGTAAAATGGTCTTATCTATTGGCGATTTCGTTCCAATTCACACTTCAAGTAATATTGGGCATGCTAATTACATTGCCGGTTGCGAAATTGCATTATCTCTTATAGTTTCCGAGATATGGACTATCGATAATTTACACCTTAGGCTCTGCTTCTAACTTGGGCCCAAATTGTAAAATGGTCTTATCTATTGGCGATTTCGTTCCAATTCACATTCCAAGTAATATTCGGCATGCTAATTACATTGCCGGTTGCCAAATTGCATTATCTCTTATAGTTTCCGAGATATGGACTATCGATAATTTACACCTTAGGCTCTGCTTCTAACTTGGGCCCACATTGTAAAATGGTCTTACCTATTGGCGATTCCGTTCCAATTCACATTCCAAGTAATATTCGGCATGCTAATTACATTGCCGGTTGCCAAATTGCATTATCTCTTATAGTTTCCGAGATATGGACTATCGATAATTTACACCTTAGGCTCTGCTTCTAACTTGGGCCCAAATTGTAAAATGGTCTTATCTATTGGCGATTTCGTTCCAATTCACATTCCAAGTAATATTCGGCATGCTAATTACATTGCCGGTTGCCAAATTGCATTATCTCTTATAGTTTCCGAGATATGGACTATCGATAATTTACACCTTAGGCTCTGCTTCTAACTTGGGCCCAAATTGTAAAATGGTCTTATCTATTGGCGATTTCGTCCCAATTCACATTCCAAGTGATATTCGGCATGCTAATTACATTGCCGGTTGCGAAATTGCATTATCTCTTATAGTTTCCGAGATATGGACTATCGATAATTTACACCTTAGGCTCTGTTTCTAACTTGCTCCCAAATTGTAAAATGGTCTTATCTATTGGCGATTTCGTTCCAATTCACATTCCAAGTAATATTCGGCATGCTAAATACATTGCCGGTTGCCAAATTGCATTATCTCTTATAGTTTCCGAGACATGGACTATCGATAATTTACACCTTAGGCTCTGCTTCTAACTTGGGCCCAAATTGTAAAATGGTCTTATCTATTGGCGATTTCGTTCCAATTCACATTCCAAGTAATATTCGGCATGCTAATTACATTGCCGGTTGCCAAATTGCATTATCTCTTATAGTTTCCGAGATATGGACTATCGATAATTTACACCTTAGGCTCTGCTTCTAACTTGGGCCCAAATTGTAAAATGGTCTTATCTATTGGCGATTTAGTTGCAATTCACATTCCAAGTAATATTCGGCATGCTAATTACATTGCCGGTTGCCAAATTGCATTATCTCTTATAGTTTCCGAGATATGGACTATCGATAATTTACACCTTAGGCTCTGCTTCTAACTTGGGCCCAAATTGTAAAATGGTCTTATCTATTGGCGATTTCGTTCCAATTCACATTCCAAGTAATATTCGGCATGCTAATTACATTGCCGGTTGCCAAATTGCATTATCTCTTATAGTTTCCGAGATATGGACTATCGATAATTTACACCTTAGGCTCTGCTTCTAACTTGGGCCCAAATTGTAAAATGGTCTTATCTATTGGCGATTTCGTTCCAATTCACATTCCAAGTAATATTCGGCATGCTAATTACATTGCCGGTTGCCAAATTGCATTATCTCTTATAGTATCCGAGATATGGACTATCGATAATTTACACCTTAGGCTCTGCTTCTAACTTGGGCCCAAATTGTAAAATGGTCTTATCTATTGGCAATTTCGTTCCAATTCACACTCCAAGTAATATTCGGCATGCTAATTACATTGCCGGTTGCGAAATTGCATTATCTCTTATAGTTTCCGAGATATGGACTATCGATAATTTACACCTTAGGCTCTGCTTCTAACTTGGGCCCAAATTGTAAAATGGTCTTACCTATTGGCGATTCCGTTCCAATTCACATTCCAAGTAATATTCGGCATGCTAATTACATTGCCGGTTGCCAAATTGCATTATCTCTTATAGTTTCCGAGATATGGACTATCGATAATTTACACCTTAGGCTCTGCTTCTAACTTGGGCCCAAATTGTAAAATGGCCTTATCTATTGGCGATTTCGTCCCAATTCACATTCCAAGTAATATTCGGCATGCTAATTACATTGCCGGTTGCGAAATTGCATTATCTCTTATAGTTTCAGAGATATGGACTATCGATAATTTACACCTTAGGCTCTGCTTCTAACTTGGGCCCAAATTGTAAAATGGTCTTATCTATTGGCGATTTCGTTCCAATTCACATTCCAAGTAATATTCGGCATGCTAATTACATTGCCGGTTGCCAAATTGCATTATCTCTTATAGTTTCCGAGATATGGACTATCGATAATTTACACCTTAGGCTCTGCTTCTAACTTGGGCCCAAATTGTAAAATGGTCTTATCTATTGGCGATTTAGTTGCAATACACATTCCAAGTAATATTCGGCATGCTAATTACATTACCGGTTAAAAAATTGCATTATCTCTTATAGTTTCCGAGATATGGACTATCGATAATTTACACCTTAGGCTCTGCTTCTAACTTGGGCCCAAATTGTAAAATGGTCTTATCTATTGGCGATTTCGTTCCAATTCACATTCCAAGTAATATTCGGCATGCTAATTACATTGCCGGTTGCCAAATTGCATTATCTCTTATAGTTTCCTAGATATGGACTATCGATAATTTACACCTTAGGCTCTGCTTCTAACTTGGGCCCAAATTGTAAAATGGTCTTATCTATTGGCGATTTCGTTCCAATTCACATTCCAAGTAATATTCGGCATGCTAATTACATTGCCGGTTGCCAAATTGCATTATCTCTTATAGTTTCCGAGATATGGACTATCGATAATTTACACCTTAGGCTCTGCTTCTAACTTGGGCCCAAATTGTAAAATGGTCTTATCTATTGGCGATTTCGTTCCAATTCACACTCCAAGTAATATTTGGCATGCTAATTACATTGCCGGTTGCGAAATTGCATTATCTCTTATAGTTTCCGAGATATGGACTATCGATAATTTACACCTTAGGCTCTGCTTCTAACTTGGGCCCACATTGTAAAATGGTCTTACCTATTGGCGATTCCGTTCCAATTCACATTCCAAGTAATATTCGGTATGCTAATTACATTGCCGGTTGCCAAATTGCATTATCTCTTATAGTTTCCGAGATATGGACTATCGATAATTTACACCTTAGGCTCTGCTTCTAACTTGGGCCCAAATTGTAAAATGGTCTTATCTATTGGCGATTTCGTTCCAATTCACATTCCAAGTAATATTCGGCATGCTAATTACATTGCCGGTTGCCGAATTGCATTATCTCTTATAGTTTCTGAGATATGGACTATCAATAATTTACACCTTAGGCTCTGCTTCTAACTTGGGCCCAAATTGTAAAATGGTCTTATCTATTGGCGATTTCGTTCCAATTCACATTCCAAGTAATATTCGGCATGCTAATTACATTGCCGGTTGCCAAATTGCATTATCTCTTATAGTTTCCGAGATATGGACTATCGATAATTTACACCTTAGGCTCTGCTTCTAACTTGGGCCCAAATTGTAAAATGGCCTTATCTATTGGCGATTTCGTCCCAATTCACATTCCAAGTAATATTCGGCATGCTAATTACATTGCCGGTTGCGAAATTGCATTATCTCTTATAGTTTCAGAGATATGGACTATCGATAATTTACACCTTAGGCTCTGCTTCTAACTTGGGCCCAAATTGTAAAATGGTCTTATCTATTGGCAATTTCGCTCCAATTCACATTCCAAGTAATATTCGGCATGCTAATTACATTGCCGGTTGCCAAATTGCATTATCTCTTATAGTTTCCGAGATATGGACTATCGATAATTTACACCTTAGGCTCTGCTTCTAACTTGGGCCCAAATTGTAAAATGGTCTTATCTATTGGCGATTTCGTTCCAATTCACATTCCAAGTAATATTCGGCATGCTAATTACATTGCCGGTTGCCAAATTGCATTATCTCTTATAGTTTCCGAGATATGGACTATCGATAATTTACACCTTAGGCTCTGCTTCTAACTTGGGCCCAAATTGTAAAATGGTCTTATCTATTGGCGATTTAGTTGCAATTCACACTCCAAGTAATATTCGGCATGCTAATTACATTGCCGGTTAAAAAATTGCATTATCTCTTATAGTTTCCGAGATATGGACTATCGATAATTTACACCTTAGGCTCTGCTTCTAACTTGGGCCCAAATTGTAAAATGGTCTTATCTATTGGCGATTTCGTTCCAATTCACATTCCAAGTAATATTCGGCATGCTAATTACATTGCCGGTTGCCAAATTGCATTATCTCTTATAGTTTCCGAGATATGGACTATCGATAATTTACACCTTAGGCTCTGCTTCTAACTTGGGCCCAAATTGTAAAATGGTCTTATCTATTGGCGATTTCGTTCCAATTCACACTCCAAGTAATATTTGGCATGCTAATTACATTGCCGGTTGCGAAATTGCATTATCTCTTATAGTTTCCGAGATATGGACTATCGATAATTTACACCTTAGGCTCTGCTTCTAACTTGGGCCCAAATTGTAAAATGGTCTTATCTATTGGCGATTTCGTTCCAATTCACATTCCAAGTAATATTCGGCATGCTAATTACATTGCCGGTTGCCAAATTGCATTATCTCTTATAGTTTCCGAGATATGGACTATCGATAATTTACACCTTAGGCTCTGCTTCTAACTTGGGCCCACATTGTAAAATGGTCTTACCTATTGGCGATTCCGTTCCAATTCACATTCCAAGTAATATTCGGCATGCTAATTACATTGCCGGTTGCCAAATTGCATTATCTCTTATAGTTTCCGAGATATGGACTATCGATAATTTACACCTTAGGCTCTGCTTCTAACTTGGGCCCAAATTGTAAAATGGTCTTATCTATTGGCGATTTCGTTCCAATTCACATTCCAAGTAATATTCGGCATGCTAATTACATTGCCGGTTACCAAATTGCATTATCTCTTATAGTTTCCGAGATATGGACTATCGATAATTTACACCTTAGGCTCTGCTTCTAACTTGGGCCCAAATTGTAAAATGGTCTTATCTATTGGCGATTTCGTCCCAATTCACATTCCAAGTGATATTCGGCATGCTAATTACATTGCCGGTTGCGAAATTGCATTATCTCTTATAGTTTCCGAGATATGGACTATCGATAATTTACACCTTAGGCTCTGCTTCTAACTTGGGCCCAAATTGTAAAATGGTCTTATCTATTGGCGATTTCGTTCCAATTCACATTCCAAGTAATATTCGGCATGCTAATTACATTGCCGGTTGCCAAATTGCATTATCTCTTATAGTTTCCGAGATATGGACTATCGATAATTTACACCTTAGGCTCTGCTTCTAACTTGGGCCCAAATTGTAAAATGGTCTTATCTATTGGCGATTTCGTTCCAATTCACATTCCAAGTAATATTCGGCATGCTAATTACATTGCCGGTTAAAAAATTGCATTATCTCTTATAGTTTCCGAGATATGGACTATCGATAATTTACACCTTAGGCTCTGCTTCTAACTTGGGCCCAAATTGTAAAATGGTCTTATCTATTGGCGATTTCGTTCCAATTCACAATCCAAGTAATATTCGGCATGCTAATTACATTGCCGGTTGCCAAATTGCATTATCTCTTATAGTATCCGAGATATGGACTATCGATAATTTACACCTTAGGCTCTGCTTCTAACTTGGGCCCAAATTGTAAAATGGTCTTATCTATTGGCGATTTCGTTCCAATTCACATTCCAAGTAATATTCGGCATGCTAATTACATTGCCGGTTGCCAAATTGCATTATCTCTTATAGTTTCCGAGATATGGACTATCGATAATTTACACCTTAGGCTCTGCTTCTAACTTGGGCCCAAATTGTAAAATGGTCTTATCTATTGGCGATTTCGTTCCAATTCACACTCCAAGTAATATTTGGCATGCTAATTACATTGCCGGTTGCGAAATTGCATTATCTCTTATAGTTTCCGAGATATGGACTATCGATAATTTACACCTTAGGCTCTGCTTCTAACTTGGGCCCACATTGTAAAATGGTCTTACCTATTGGCGATTCCGTTCCAATTCACATTCCAAGTAATATTCGGTATGCTAATTACATTGCCGGTTGCCAAATTGCATTATCTCTTATAGTTTCCGAGATATGGACTATCGATAATTTACACCTTAGGCTCTGCTTCTAACTTGGGCCCAAATTGTAAAATGGTCTTATCTATTGGCGATTTCGTTCCAATTCACATTCCAAGTAATATTCGGCATGCTAATTACATTGCCGGTTGCCAAATTGCATTATCTCTTATAGTTTCCGAGATATGGACTATCGATAATTTACACCTTAGGCTCTGCTTCTAACTTGGGCCCAAATTGTAAAATGGTCTTTTCTATTGGCGATTTCGTTCCAATTCACATTCCAAGTAATATTCGGCATGCTAATTACATTGCCGGTTGCCGAATTGCATTATCTCTTATAGTTTCCGAGATATGGACTATCAATAATTTACACCTTAGGCTCTGCTTCTAACTTGGGCCCAAATTGTAAAATGGTCTTATCTATTGGCGATTTCGTTCCAATTCACATTCCAAGTAATATTCGGCATGCTAATTACATTGCCGGTTGCCAAATTGCATTATCTCTTATAGTTTCCGAGATATGGACTATCGATAATTTACACCTTAGGCTCTGCTTCTAACTTGGGCCCAAATTGTAAAATGGCCTTATCTATTGGCGATTTCGTCCCAATTCACATTCCAAGTAATATTCGGCATGCTAATTACATTGCCGGTTGCGAAATTGCATTATCTCTTATAGTTTCAGAGATATGGACTATCGATAATTTACACCTTAGGCTCTGCTTCTAACTTGGGCCCAAATTGTAAAATGGTCTTATCTATTGGCAATTTCGTTCCAATTCACATTCCAAGTAATATTCGGCATGCTAATTACATTGCCGGTTGCCAAATTGCATTATCTCTTATAGTTTCCGAGATATGGACTATCGATAATTTACACCTTAGGCTCTGCTTCTAACTTGGGCCCAAATTGTAAAATGGTCTTATCTATTGGCGATTTCGTTCCAATTCACATTCCAAGTAATATTCGGCATGCTAATTACATTGCCGGTTGCCAAATTGCATTATCTCTTATAGTTTCCGAGATATGGACTATCGATAATTTACACCTTAGGCTCTGCTTCTAACTTGGGCCCAAATTGTAAAATGGTCTTATCTATTGGCGATTTAGTTGCAATTCACATTCCAAGTAATATTCGGCATGCTAATTACATTGCCGGTTAAAAAATTGCATTATCTCTTATAGTTTCCGAGATATGGACTATCGATAATTTACACCTTAGGCTCTGCTTCTAACTTGGGCCCAAATTGTAAAATGGTCTTATCTATTGGCGATTTCGTTCCAATTCACATTCCAAGTAATATTCGGCATGCTAATTACATTGCCGGTTGCCAAATTGCATTATCTCTTATAGTTTCCGAGATATGGACTATCGATAATTTACACCTTAGGCTCTGCTTCTAACTTGGGCCCAAATTGTAAAATGGTCTTATCTATTGGCGATTTCGTTCCAATTCACATTCCAAGTAATATTCGGCATGCTAATTACATTGCCGGTTGCCAAATTGCATTATCTCTTATAGTTTCCGAGATATGGACTATCGATAATTTACACCTTAGGCTCTGCTTCTAACTTGGGCCCAAATTGTAAAATGGTCTTATCTATTGGCGATTTCGTTCCAATTCACACTTCAAGTAATATTGGGCATGCTAATTACATTGCCGGTTGCGAAATTGCATTATCTCTTATAGTTTCCGAGATATGGACTATCGATAATTTACACCTTAGGCTCTGCTTCTAACTTGGGCCCAAATTGTAAAATGGTCTTATCTATTGGCGATTTCGTTCCAATTCACATTCCAAGTAATATTCGGCATGCTAATTACATTGCCGGTTGCCAAATTGCATTATCTCTTATAGTTTCCGAGATATGGACTATCGATAATTTACACCTTAGGCTCTGCTTCTAACTTGGGCCCACATTGTAAAATGGTCTTACCTATTGGCGATTCCGTTCCAATTCACATTCCAAGTAATATTCGGCATGCTAATTACATTGCCGTTTGCCAAATTGCATTATCTCTTATAGTTTCCGAGATATGGACTATCGATAATTTACACCTTAGGCTCTGCTTCTAACTTGGGCCCAAATTGTAAAATGGTCTTATCTATTGGCGATTTCGTTCCAATTCACATTCCAAGTAATATTCGGCATGCTAATTACATTGCCGGTTGCCAAATTGCATTATCTCTTATAGTTTCCCAGATATGGACTATCGATAATTTACACCTTAGGCTCTGCTTCTAACTTGGGCCCAAATTGTAAAATGGTCTTATCTATTGGCGATTTCGTCCCAATTCACATTCCAAGTGATATTCGGCATGCTAATTACATTGCCGGTTGCGAAATTGCATTATCTCTTATAGTTTCCGAGATATGGACTATCGATAATTTACACCTTAGGCTCTGTTTCTAACTTGCTCCCAAATTGTAAAATGGTCTTATCTATTGGCGATTTCGTTCCAATTCACATTCCAAGTAATATTCGGCATGCTAAATACATTGCCGGTTGCCAAATTGCATTATCTCTTATAGTTTCCGAGACATGGACTATCGATAATTTACACCTTAGGCTCTGCTTCTAACTTGGGCCCAAATTGTAAAATGGTCTTATCTATTGGCGATTTCGTTCCAATTCACATTCCAAGTAATATTCGGCATGCTAATTACATTGCCGGTTGCCAAATTGCATTATCTCTTATAGTTTCCGAGATATGGACTATCGATAATTTACACCTTAGGCTCTGCTTCTAACTTGGGCCCAAATTGTAAAATGGTCTTATCTATTGGCGATTTCGTTCCAATTCACATTCCAAGTAATATTCGGCATGCTAATTACATTGCCGGTTGCCAAATTGCATTATCTCTTATAGTTTCCGAGATATGGACTATCGATAATTTACACCTTAGGCTCTGCTTCTAACTTGGGCCCAAATTGTAAAATGGTCTTATCTATTGGCGATTTAGTTGCAATTCACATTCCAAGTAATATTCGGCATGCTAATTACATTGCCGGTTAAAAAATTGCATTATCTCTTATAGTTTCCGAGATATGGACTATCGATAATTTACACCTTAGGCTCTGCTTCTAACTTGGGCCCAAATTGTAAAATGGTCTTATCTATTGGCGATTTCGTTCCAATTCACATTCCAAGTAATATTCGGCATGCTAATTACATTGCCGGTTGCCAAATTGCATTATCTCTTATAGTTTCCGAGATATGGACTATCGATAATTTACACCTTAGGCTCTGCTTCTAACTTGGGCCCAAATTGTAAAATGGTCTTATCTATTGGCGATTTCGTTCCAATTCACATTCCAAGTAATATTCGGCATGCTAATTACATTGCCGGTTGCCAAATTGCATTATCTCTTATAGTTTCCGAGATATGGACTATCGATAATTTACACCTTAGGCTCTGCTTCTAACTTGGGCCCAAATTGTAAAATGGTCTTATCTATTGGCGATTTCGTTCCAATTCACACTTCAAGTAATATTGGGCATGCTAATTACATTGCCGGTTGCGAAATTGCATTATCTCTTATAGTTTCCGAGATATGGACTATCGATAATTTACACCTTAGGCTCTGCTTCTAACTTGGGCCCAAATTGTAAAATGGTCTTATCTATTGGCGATTTCGTTCCAATTCACATTCCAAGTAATATTCGGCATGCTAATTACATTGCCGGTTGCCAAATTGCATTATCTCTTATAGTTTCCGAGATATGGACTATCGATAATTTACACCTTAGGCTCTGCTTCTAACTTGGGCCCACATTGTAAAATGGTCTTACCTATTGGCGATTCCGTTCCAATTCACATTCCAAGTAATATTCGGCATGCTAATTACATTGCCGTTTGCCAAATTGCATTATCTCTTATAGTTTCCGAGATATGGACTATCGATAATTTACACCTTAGGCTCTGCTTCTAACTTGGGCCCAAATTGTAAAATGGTCTTATCTATTGGCGATTTCGTTCCAATTCACATTCCAAGTAATATTCGGCATGCTAATTACATTGCCGGTTGCCAAATTGCATTATCTCTTATAGTTTCCGAGATATGGACTATCGATAATTTACACCTTAGGCTCTGCTTCTAACTTGGGCCCACATTGTAAAATGGTCTTACCTATTGGCGATTCCGTTCCAATTCACATTCCAAGTAATATTCGGCATGCTAATTACATTGCCGTTTGCCAAATTGCATTATCTCTTATAGTTTCCGAGATATGGACTATCGATAATTTACACCTTAGGCTCTGCTTCTAACTTGGGCCCAAATTGTAAAATGGTCTTATCTATTGGCGATTTCGTCCCAATTCACATTCCAAGTGATATTCGGCATGCTAATTACATTGCCGGTTGCGAAATTGCATTATCTCTTATAGTTTCCGAGATATGGACTATCGATAATTTACACCTTAGGCTCTGTTTCTAACTTGCTCCCAAATTGTAAAATGGTCTTATCTATTGGCGATTTCGTTCCAATTCACATTCCAAGTAATATTCGGCATGCTAAATACATTGCCGGTTGCGAAATTGCATTATCTCTTATAGTTTCCGAGACATGGACTATCGATAATTTACACCTTAGGCTCTGCTTCTAACTTGGGCCCAAATTGTAAAATGGTCTTATCTATTGGCGATTTCGTTCCAATTCACATTCCAAGTAATATTCGGCATGCTAATTACATTGCCGGTTGCCAAATTGCATTATCTCTTATAGTTTCCGAGATATGGACTATCGATAATTTACACCTTAGGCTCTGCTTCTAACTTAGGCCCAAATTGTAAAATGGTCTTATCTATTGGCGATTTAGTTGCAATTCACATTCCAAGTAATATTCGGCATGCTAATTACATTGCCGGTTGCCAAATTGCATTATCTCTTATAGTTTCCGAGATATGGACTATCGATAATTTACACCTTAGGCTCTGCTTCTAACTTGGGCCCAAATTGTAAAATGGTCTTATCTATTGGCGATTTCGTTCCAATTCACATTCCAAGTAATATTCGGCATGCTAATTACATTGCCGGTTGCCAAATTGCATTATCTCTTATAGTTTCCGAGATATGGACTATCGATAATTTACACCTTAGGCTCTGCTTCTAACTTGGGCCCAAATTGTAAAATGGTCTTATCTATTGGCGATTTCGTTCCAATTCACATTCCAAGTAATATTCGGCATGCTAATTACATTGCCGGTTGCCAAATTGCATTATCTCTTATAGTTTCCGAGATATGGACTATCGATAATTTACACCTTAGGCTCTGCTTCTAACTTGGGCCCAAATTGTAAAATGGTCTTATCTATTGGCAATTTCGTTCCAATTCACACTCCAAGTAATATTCGGCATGCTAATTACATTGCCGGTTGCGAAATTGCATTATCTCTTATAGTTTCCGAGATATGGACTATCGATAATTTACACCTTAGGCTCTACTTCTAACTTGGGCCCAAATTGTAAAATGGTCTTACCTATTGGCGATTCCGTTCCAATTCACATTCCAAGTAATATTTGGCATGCTAATTACATTGCCGGTTGCCAAATTGCATTATCTCTTATAGTTTCCGAGATATGGACTATCGATAATTTACACCTTAGGCTCTGCTTCTAACTTGGGCCCAAATTGTAAAATGGCCTTATCTATTGGCGATTTCGTCCCAATTCACATTCCAAGTAATATTCGGCATGCTAATTACATTGCCGGTTGCGAAATTGCATTATCTCTTATAGTTTCAGAGATATGGACTATCGATAATTTACACCTTAGGCTCTGCTTCTAACTTGGGCCCAAATTGTAAAATGGTCTTATCTATTGGCGATTTCGTTCCAATTCACATTCCAAGTAATATTCGGCATGCTAATTACATTGCCGGTTGCCAAATTGCATTATCTCTTATAGTTTCCGAGATATGGACTATCGATAATTTACACCTTAGGCTCTGCTTCTAACTTGGGCCCAAATTGTAAAATGGTCTTATCTATTGGCGATTTAGTTGCAATACACATTCCAAGTAATATTCGGCATGCTAATTACATTGCCGGTTAAAAAATTGCATTATCTCTTATAGTTTCCGAGATATGGACTATCGATAATTTACACCTTAGGCTCTGCTTCTAACTTGGGCCCAAATTGTAAAATGGTCTTATCTATTGGCGATTTCGTTCCAATTCACATTCCAAGTAATATTCGGCATGCTAATTACATTGCCGGTTGCCAAATTGCATTATCTCTTATAGTTTCCGAGATATGGACTATCGATAATTTACACCTTAGGCTCTGCTTCTAACTTGGGCCCAAATTGTAAAATGGTCTTATCTATTGGCGATTTCGTTCCAATTCACATTCCAAGTAATATTCGGCATGCTAATTACATTGCCGGTTGCCAAATTGCATTATCTCTTATAGTTTCCGAGATATGGACTATCGATAATTTACACCTTAGGCTCTGCTTCTAACTTGGGCCCAAATTGTAAAATGGTCTTATCTATTGGCGATTTCGTTCCAATTCACACTCCAAGTAATATTTGGCATGCTAATTACATTGCCGGTTGCGAAATTGCATTATCTCTTATAGTTTCCGAGATATGGACTATCGATAATTTACACCTTAGGCTCTGCTTCTAACTTGGGCCCACATTGTAAAATGGTCTTACCTATTGGCGATTCCGTTCCAATTCACATTCCAAGTAATATTCGGTATGCTAATTACATTGCCGGTTGCCAAATTGCATTATCTCTTATAGTTTCCGAGATATGGACTATCGATAATTTACACCTTAGGCTCTGCTTCTAACTTGGGCCCAAATTGTAAAATGGTCTTATCTATTGGCGATTTCGTTCCAATTCACATTCCAAGTAATATTCGGCATGCTAATTACATTGCCGGTTGCCAAATTGCATTATCTCTTATAGTTTCCGAGTTATGGACTATCGATAATTTACACCTTAGGCTCTGCTTCTAACTTGGGCCCAAATTGTAAAATGGTCTTTTCTATTGGCGATTTCGTTCCAATTCACATTCCAAGTAATATTCGGCATGCTAATTACATTGCCGGTTGCCGAATTGCATTATCTCTTATAGTTTCCGAGATATGGACTATCAATAATTTACACCTTAGGCTCTGCTTCTAACTTGGGCCCAAATTGTAAAATGGTCTTATCTATTGGCGATTTCGTTCCAATTCACCTTCCAAGTAATATTCGGCATGCTAATTACATTGCCGGTTGCCAAATTGCATTATCTCTTATAGTTTCCGAGATATGGACTATCGATAATTTACACCTTAGGCTCTGCTTCTAACTTGGGCCCAAATTGTAAAATGGCCTTATCTATTGGCGATTTCGTCCCAATTCACATTCCAAGTAATATTCGGCATGCTAATTACATTGCCGGTTGCGAAATTGCATTATCTCTTATAGTTTCAGAGATATGGACTATCGATAATTTACACCTTAGGCTCTGCTTCTAACTTGGGCCCAAATTGTAAAATGGTCTTATCTATTGGCAATTTCGTTCCAATTCACATTCCAAGTAATATTCGGCATGCTAATTACATTGCCGGTTGCCAAATTGCATTATCTCTTATAGTTTCCGAGATATGGACTATCGATAATTTACACCTTAGGCTCTGCTTCTAACTTGGGCCCAAATTGTAAAATGGTCTTATCTATTGGCGATTTCGTTCCAATTCACATTCCAAGTAATATTCGGCATGCTAATTACATTGCCGGTTGCCAAATTGCATTATCTCTTATAGTTTCCGAGATATGGACTATCGATAATTTACACCTTAGGCTCTGCTTCTAACTTGGGCCCAAATTGTAAAATGGTCTTATCTATTGGCGATTTAGTTGCAATTCACATTCCAAGTAATATTCGGCATGCTAATTACATTGCCGGTTAAAAAATTGCATTATCTCTTATAGTTTCCGAGATATGGACTATCGATAATTTACACCTTAGGCTCTGCTTCTAACTTGGGCCCAAATTGTAAAATGGTCTTATCTATTGGCGATTTCGTTCCAATTCACATTCCAAGTAATATTCGGCATGCTAATTACATTGCCGGTTGCCAAATTGCATTATCTCTTATAGTTTCCGAGATATGGACTATCGATAATTTACACCTTAGGCTCTGCTTCTAACTTGGGCCCAAATTGTAAAATGGTCTTATCTATTGGCGATTTCGTTCCAATTCACATTCCAAGTAATATTCGGCATGCTAATTACATTGCCGGTTGCCAAATTGCATTATCTCTTATAGTTTCCGAGATATGGACTATCGATAATTTACACCTTAGGCTCTGCTTCTAACTTGGGCCCAAATTGTAAAATGGTCTTATCTATTGGCGATTTCGTTCCAATTCACACTTCAAGTAATATTGGGCATGCTAATTACATTGCCGGTTGCGAAATTGCATTATCTCTTATAGTTTCCGAGATATGGACTATCGATAATTTACACCTTAGGCTCTGCTTCTAACTTGGGCCCAAATTGTAAAATGGTCTTATCTATTGGCGATTTCGTTCCAATTCACATTCCAAGTAATATTCGGCATGCTAATTACATTGCCGGTTGCCAAATTGCATTATCTCTTATAGTTTCCGAGATATGGACTATCGATAATTTACACCTTAGGCTCTGCTTCTAACTTGGGCCCACATTGTAAAATGGTCTTACCTATTGGCGATTCCGTTCCAATTCACATTCCAAGTAATATTCGGCATGCTAATTACATTGCCGTTTGCCAAATTGCATTATCTCTTATAGTTTCCGAGATATGGACTATCGATAATTTACACCTTAGGCTCTGCTTCTAACTTGGGCCCAAATTGTAAAATGGTCTTATCTATTGGCGATTTCGTTCCAATTCACATTCCAAGTAATATTCGGCATGCTAATTACATTGCCGGTTGCCAAATTGCATTATCACTTATAGTTTCGTCCAGATATGGACTATCGATAATTTACACCTTAGGCTCTGCTTCTAACTTGGGCCCAAATTGTAAAATGGTCTTATCTATTGGCGATTTCGTCCCAATTCACATTCCAAGTGATATTCGGCATGCTAATTACATTGCCGGTTGCGAAATTGCATTATCTCTTATAGTTTCCGAGATATGGACTATCGATAATTTACACCTTAGGCTCTGTTTCTAACTTGCTCCCAAATTGTAAAATGGTCTTATCTATTGGCGATTTCGTTCCAATTCACATTCCAAGTAATATTCGGCATGCTAAATACATTGCCGGTTGCCAAATTGCATTATCTCTTATAGTTTCCGAGACATGGACTATCGATAATTTACACCTTAGGCTCTGCTTCTAACTTGGGCCCAAATTGTAAAATGGTCTTATCTATTGGCGATTTCGTTCCAATTCACATTCCAAGTAATATTCGGCATGCTAATTACATTGCCGGTTGCCAAATTGCATTATCTCTTATAGTTTCCGAGATATGGACTATCGATAATTTACACCTTAGGCTCTGCTTCTAACTTAGGCCCAAATTGTAAAATGGTCTTATCTATTGGCGATTTAGTTGCAATTCACATTCCAAGTAATATTCGGCATGCTAATTACATTGCCGGTTGCCAAATTGCATTATCTCTTATAGTTTCCGAGATATGGACTATCGATAATTTACACCTTAGGCTCTGCTTCTAACTTGGGCCCAAATTGTAAAATGGTCTTATCTATTGGCGATTTCGTTCCAATTCACATTCCAAGTAATATTCGGCATGCTAATTACATTGCCGGTTGCCAAATTGCATTATCTCTTATAGTTTCCGAGATATGGACTATCGATAATTTACACCTTAGGCTCTGCTTCTAACTTGGGCCCAAATTGTAAAATGGTCTTATCTATTGGCGATTTCGTTCCAATTCACATTCCAAGTAATATTCGGCATGCTAATTACATTGCCGGTTGCCAAATTGCATTATCTCTTATAGTTTCCGAGATATGGACTATCGATAATTTACACCTTAGGCTCTGCTTCTAACTTGGGCCCAAATTGTAAAATGGTCTTATCTATTGGCAATTTCGTTCCAATTCACACTCCAAGTAATATTCGGCATGCTAATTACATTGCCGGTTGCGAAATTGCATTATCTCTTATAGTTTCCGAGATATGGACTATCGATAATTTACACCTTAGGCTCTACTTCTAACTTGGGCCCAAATTGTAAAATGGTCTTACCTATTGGCGATTCCGTTCCAATTCACATTCCAAGTAATATTCGGCATGCTAATTACATTGCCGGTTGCCAAATTGCATTATCTCTTATAGTTTCCGAGATATGGACTATCGATAATTTACACCTTAGGCTCTGCTTCTAACTTGGGCCCAAATTGTAAAATGGCCTTATCTATTGGCGATTTCGTCCCAATTCACATTCCAAGTAATATTCGGCATGCTAATTACATTGCCGGTTGCGAAATTGCATTATCTCTTATAGTTTCAGAGATATGGACTATCGATAATTTACACCTTAGGCTCTGCTTCTAACTTGGGCCCAAATTGTAAAATGGTCTTATCTATTGGCGATTTCGTTCCAATTCACATTCCAAGTAATATTCGGCATGCTAATTACATTGCCGGTTGCCAAATTGCATTATCTCTTATAGTTTCCGAGATATGGACTATCGATAATTTACACCTTAGGCTCTGCTTCTAACTTGGGCCCAAATTGTAAAATGGTCTTATCTATTGGCGATTTAGTTGCAATACACATTCCAAGTAATATTCGGCATGCTAATTACATTGCCGGTTAAAAAATTGCATTATCTCTTATAGTTTCCGAGATATGGACTATCGATAATTTACACCTTAGGCTCTGCTTCTAACTTGGGCCCAAATTGTAAAATGGTCTTATCTATTGGCGATTTCGTTCCAATTCACATTCCAAGTAATATTCGGCATGCTAATTACATTGCCGGTTGCCAAATTGCATTATCTCTTATAGTTTCCGAGATATGGACTATCGATAATTTACACCTTAGGCTCTGCTTCTAACTTGGGCCCAAATTGTAAAATGGTCTTATCTATTGGCGATTTCGTTCCAATTCACATTCCAAGTAATATTCGGCATGCTAATTACATTGCCGGTTGCCAAATTGCATTATCTCTTATAGTTTCCGAGATATGGACTATCGATAATTTACACCTTAGGCTCTGCTTCTAATTTGGGCCCAAATTGTAAAATGGTCTTATCTATTGGCGATTTCGTTCCAATTCACACTCCAAGTAATATTTGGCATGCTAATTACATTGCCGGTTGCGAAATTGCATTATCTCTTATAGTTTCCGAGATATGGACTATCGATAATTTACACCTTAGGCTCTGCTTCTAACTTGGGCCCACATTGTAAAATGGTCTTACCTATTGGCGATTCCGTTCCAATTCACATTCCAAGTAATATTCGGTATGCTAATTACATTGCCGGTTGCCAAATTGCATTATCTCTTATAGTTTCCGAGATATGGACTATCGATAATTTACACCTTAGGCTCTGCTTCTAACTTGGGCCCAAATTGTAAAATGGTCTTATCTATTGGCGATTTCGTTCCAATTCACATTCCAAGTAATATTCGGCATGCTAATTACATTGCCGGTTGCCAAATTGCATTATCTCTTATAGTTTCCGAGTTATGGACTATCGATAATTTACACCTTAGGCTCTGCTTCTAACTTGGGCCCAAATTGTAAAATGGTCTTTTCTATTGGCGATTTCGTTCCAATTCACATTCCAAGTAATATTCGGCATGCTAATTACATTGCCGGTTGCCGAATTGCATTATCTCTTATAGTTTCCGAGATATGGACTATCAATAATTTACACCTTAGGCTCTGCTTCTAACTTGGGCCCAAATTGTAAAATGGTCTTATCTATTGGCGATTTCGTTCCAATTCACATTCCAAGTAATATTCGGCATGCTAATTACATTGCCGGTTGCCAAATTGCATTATCTCTTATAGTTTCCGAGATATGGACTATCGATAATTTACACCTTAGGCTCTGCTTCTAACTTGGGCCCAAATTGTAAAATGGCCTTATCTATTGGCGATTTCGTCCCAATTCACATTCCAAGTAATATTCGGCATGCTAATTACATTGCCGGTTGCGAAATTGCATTATCTCTTATAGTTTCAGAGATATCGACTATCGATAATTTACACCTTAGGCTCTGCTTCTAACTTGGGCCCAAATTGTAAAATGGTCTTATCTATTGGCAATTTCGTTCCAATTCACATTCCAAGTAATATTCGGCATGCTAATTACATTGCCGGTTGCCAAATTGCATTATCTCTTATAGTTTCCGAGATATGGACTATCGATAATTTACACCTTAGGCTCTGCTTCTAACTTGGGCCCAAATTGTAAAATGGTCTTATCTATTGGCGATTTCGTTCCAATTCACATTCCAAGTAATATTCGGCATGCTAATTACATTGCCGGTTGCCAAATTGCATTATCTCTTATAGATTCCGAGATATGGACTATCGATAATTTACACCTTAGGCTCTGCTTCTAACTTGGGCCCAAATTGTAAAATGGTCTTATCTATTGGCGATTTAGTTGCAATTCACATTCCAAGTAATATTCGGCATGCTAATTACATTGCCGGTTAAAAAATTGCATTATCTCTTATAGTTTCCGAGATATGGACTATCGATAATTTACACCTTAGGCTCTGCTTCTAACTTGGGCCCAAATTGTAAAATGGTCTTATCTATTGGCGATTTCGTTCCAATTCACATTCCAAGTAATATTCGGCATGCTAATTACATTGCCGGTTGCCAAATTGCATTATCTCTTATAGTTTCCGAGATATGGACTATCGATAATTTACACCTTAGGCTCTGCTTCTAACTTGGGCCCAAATTGTAAAATGGTCTTATCTATTGGCGATTTCGTTCCAATTCACACTCCAAGTAATATTTGGCATGCTAATTACATTGCCGGTTGCGAAATTGCATTATCTCTTATAGTTTCCGAGATATGGACTATCGATAATTTACACCTTAGGCTCTGCTTCTAACTTGGGCCCAAATTGTAAAATTGTCTTATCTATTGGCGATTTCGTTCCAATTCACATTCCAAGTAATATTCGGCATGCTAATTACATTGCCGGTTGCCAAATTGCATTATCTCTTATAGTTTCCGAGATATGGACTATCGATAATTTACACCTTAGGCTCTGCTTCTAACTTGGGCCCACATTGTAAAATGGTCTTACCTATTGGCGATTCCGTTCCAATTCACATTCCAAGTAATATTCGGCATGCTAATTACATTGCCGGTTGCCAAATTGCATTATCTTTTATAGTTTCCGAGATATGGACTATCGATAATTTACACCTTAGGCTCTGCTTCTAACTTGGGCCCAAATTGTAAAATGGTCTTATCTATTGGCGATTTCGTTCCAATTCACATTCCAAGTAATATTCGGCATGCTAATTACATTGCCGGTTGCCAAATTGCATTATCTCTTATAGTTTCCGAGATATGGACTATCGATAATTTACACCTTAGGCTCTGCTTCTAACTTGGGCCCAAATTGTAAAATGGACTTATCTATTGGCGATTTCGTCCCAATTCACATTCCAAGTGATATTCGGCATGCTAATTACATTGCCGGTTGCGAAATTGCATTATCTCTTATAGTTTCCGAGATATGGACTATCGATAATTTACACCTTAGGCTCTGTTTCTAACTTGCTCCCAAATTGTAAAATGGTCTTATCTATTGGCGATTTCGTTCCAATTCACATTCCAAGTAATATTCGGCATGCTAAATACATTGCCGGTTGCCAAATTGCATTATCTCTTATAGTTTCCGAGACATGGACTATCGATAATTTACACCTTAGGCTCTGCTTCTAACTTGGGCCCAAATTGTAAAATGGTCTTATCTATTGGCGATTTCGTTCCAATTCACATTCCAAGTAATATTCGGCATGCTAATTACATTGCCGGTTGCCAAATTGCATTATCTCTTATAGTTTCCGAGATATGGACTATCGATAATTTACACCTTAGGCTCTGCTTCTAACTTGGGCCCAAATTGTAAAATGGTCTTATCTATTGGCGATTTAGTTGCAATTCACATTCCAAGTAATATTCGGCATGCTAATTACATTGCCGGTTGCCAAATTGCATTATCTCTTATAGTTTCCGAGATATGGACTATCGATAATTTACACCTTAGGCTCTGCTTCTAACTTGGGCCCAAATTGTAAAATGGTCTTATCTATTGGCGATTTCGTTCCAATTCACATTCCAAGTAATATTCGGCATGCTAATTACATTGCCGGTTGCCAAACTGCATTATCTCTTATAGTTTCCGAGATATGGACTATCGATAATTTACACCTTAGGCTCTGCTTCTAACTTGGGCCCAAATTGTAAAATGGTCTTATCTATTGGCGATTTCGTTCCAATTCACATTCCAAGTAATATTCGGCATGCTAATTACATTGCCGGTTGCCAAATTGCATTATCTCTTATAGTTTCCGAGATATGGACTATCGATAATTTACACCTTAGGCTCTGCTTCTAACTTGGGCCCAAATTGTAAAATGGTCTTATCTATTGGCAATTTCGTTCCAATTCATATTCCAAGTAATATTCGGCATGCTAATTACATTGCCGGTTGCCAAATTGCATTATCTCTTATAGTTTCCGAGATATGGACTATCGATAATTTACACCTTAGGCTCTGCTTCTAACTTGGGCCCAAATTGTAAAATGGTCTTATCTATTGGCGATTTCGTTCCAATTCACATTCCAAGTAATATTCGGCATGCTAATTACATTGCCGGTTGCCAAATTGCATTAACTCTTATAGTTTCCGAGATATGGACTATCGATAATTTACACCTTAGGCTCTGCTTCTATCTTGGGCCCAAATTGTAAAATGGTCTTATCTATTGGCGATTTCGTTCCAATTCACATTACAAGTAATATTCGGCATGCTAATTACATTGCCGGTTGCCAAATTGCATTATCTCTTATAGTTTCCGAGATATGGACTATCGATAATTTTCACCATAGGCTCTGCTTCTAACTTGGGCCCAAATTGTAAAATGGTCTTATCTATTGGCGATTTCGTTCCAATTCACATTCCAAGTAATATTCGGCATGCTAATTACATTGCCGGTTGCCAAATTGCATTATCTCTTATAGTTTCCGAGATATGGACTAACGATAATTTACACCTTAGGCTCTGCTTCTAACTTGGGCCCAAATTGTAAAATGGTCTTATCTATTGGCGATTTCGTTCCAATTCACATTCCAAGTAATATTCGGCATGCTAATTACATTGCCGGTTGCCAAATTGCATTATCTCTTATAGTTTCCCAGATATGGACTATCAATAATTTACACCTTAGGCTCTGCTTCTAACTTGGGCCCAAATTGTAAAATGGTCTTATCTATTGGCGATTTCGTTCCAATTCAAATTCCAAGTAATATTCGGCATGCTAATTACATTGCCATTTGCGAAATTGCATTATCTCTTATAGTTTCCGAGATATGGACTATCGATAATTTACACCTTAGGCTCTGCTTCTAACTTGGGCCCAAATTGTAAAATGGTCTTATCTATTGGCGATTTCGTTCCAATTCACATTCCAAGTAATATTCGGCATGCTAATTATATTGCCGGTTGCCAAATTGCATTATCTCTTATAGTTTCCGAGATATGGACTATCGATAATTTACACCTTAGGCTCTGCTTCTAACTTGGGCCCAAATTGTAAAATGGTCTTACCTATTGGCGATTCCGTTCCAATTCACATTCCAAGTAATATTCGGCATGCTAATTACATTGCCGGTTGCCAAATTGCATTATCTCTTATAGTTTCCGAGACATGGACTATCGATAATTTACACCTTAGGCTCTGCTTCTAACTTGGGCCCAAATTGTAAAATGGTCTTATCTATTGGCGATTTAGTTGCAATTCACATTCCAAGTAATATTCGGCATGCTAATTACATTGCCGGTTAAAAAATTGCATTATCTCTTATAGTTTCCGAGATATGGACTATCGATAATTTACACCTTAGGCTCTGCTTCTAACTTGGGCCCAAATTGTAAAATGGTCTTATCTATTGGCGATTTCGTTCCAATTCACATTCCAAGTAATATTCGGCATGCTAATTACATTGCCGGTTGCCAAATTGCATTATCTCTTATAGTTTCCGAGATATGGACTATCGATAATTTACACCTTAGGCTCTGCTTCTAACTTGGGCCCAAATTGTAAAATGGTCTTATCTATTGGCGATTTCGTTCCAATTCACACTCCAAGTAATATTTGGCATGCTAATTACATTGCCGGTTGCGAAATTGCATTATCTCTTATAGTTTCCGAGATATGGACTATCGATAATTTACACCTTAGGCTCTGCTTCTAACTTGGGCCCAAATTGTAAAATGGTCTTATCTATTGGCGATTTCGTTCCAATTCACATTCCAAGTAATATTCGGCATGCTAATTACATTGCCGGTTGCCAAATTGCATTATCTCTTATAGTTTCCGAGATATGGACTATCGATAATTGACACCTTAGGCTCTACTTCTAACTTGGGCCCACATTGTAAAATGGTCTTACCTATTGGCGATTCCGTTCCAATTCACATTCCAAGTAATATTCGGCATGCTAATTACATTGCCGGTTGCCAAATTGCATTATCTTTTATAGTTTCCGAGATATGGACTATCGATAATTTACACCTTAGGCTCTGCTTCTAACTTGGGCCCAAATTGTAAAATGGTCTTATCTATTGGCGATTTCGTTCCAATTCACATTCCAAGTAATATTCGGCATGCTAATTACATTGCCGGTTGCCAAATTGCATTATCTCTTATAGTTTCCGAGATATGGACTATCGATAATTTACACCTTAGGCTCTGCTTCTAACTTGGGCCCAAATTGTAAAATGGACTTATCTATTGGCGATTTCGTCCCAATTCACATTCCAAGTGATATTCGGCATGCTAATTACATTGCCGGTTGCGAAATTGCATTATCTCTTATAGTTTCCGAGATATGGACTATCGATAATTTACACCTTAGGCTCTGTTTCTAACTTGCTCCCAAATTGTAAAATGGTCTTATCTATTGGCGATTTCGTTCCAATTCACATTCCAAGTAATATTCGGCATGCTAAATACATTGCCGGTTGCCAAATTGCATTATCTCTTATAGTTTCCGAGACATGGACTATCGATAATTTACACCTTAGGCTCTGCTTCTAACTTGGGCCCAAATTGTAAAATGGTCTTATCTATTGGCGATTTCGTTCCAATTCACATTCCAAGTAATATTCGGCATGCTAATTACATTGCCGGTTGCCAAATTGCATTATCTCTTATAGTTTCCGAGATATGGACTATCGATAATTTACACCTTAGGCTCTGCTTCTAACTTGGGCCCAAATTGTAAAATGGTCTTATCTATTGGCGATTTAGTTGCAATTCACATTCCAAGTAATATTCGGCATGCTAATTACATTGCCGGTTGCCAAATTGCATTATCTCTTATAGTTTCCGAGATATGGACTATCGATAATTTACACCTTAGGCTCTGCTTCTAACTTGGGCCCAAATTGTAAAATGGTCTTATCTATTGGCGATTTCGTTCCAATTCACATTCCAAGTAATATTCGGCATGCTAATTACATTGCCGGTTGCCAAACTGCATTATCTCTTATAGTTTCCGAGATATGGACTATCGATAATTTACACCTTAGGCTCTGCTTCTAACTTGGGCCCAAATTGTAAAATGGTCTTATCTATTGGCGATTTCGTTCCAATTCACATTCCAAGTAATATTCGGCATGCTAATTACATTGCCGGTTGCCAAATTGCATTATCTCTTATAGTTTCCGAGATATGGACTATCGATAATTTACACCTTAGGCTCTGCTTCTAACTTGGGCCCAAATTGTAAAATGGTCTTATCTATTGGCAATTTCGTTCCAATTCATATTCCAAGTAATATTCGGCATGCTAATTACATTGCCGGTTGCCAAATTGCATTATCTCTTATAGTTTCCGAGATATGGACTATCGATAATTTACACCTTAGGCTCTGCTTCTAACTTGGGCCCAAATTGTAAAATGGTCTTATCTATTGGCGATTTCGTTCCAATTCACATTCCAAGTAATATTCGGCATGCTAATTACATTGCCGGTTGCCAAATTGCATTAACTCTTATAGTTTCCGAGATATGGACTATCGATAATTTACACCTTAGGCTCTGCTTCTATCTTGGGCCCAAATTGTAAAATGGTCTTATCTATTGGCGATTTCGTTCCAATTCACATTACAAGTAATATTCGGCATGCTAATTACATTGCCGGTTGCCAAATTGCATTATCTCTTATAGTTTCCGAGATATGGACTATCGATAATTTTCACCATAGGCTCTGCTTCTAACTTGGGCCCAAATTGTAAAATGGTCTTATCTATTGGCGATTTCGTTCCAATTCACATTCCAAGTAATATTCGGCATGCTAATTACATTGCCGGTTGCCAAATTGCATTATCTCTTATAGTTTCCGAGATATGGACTAACGATAATTTACACCTTAGGCTCTGCTTCTAACTTGGGCCCAAATTGTAAAATGGTCTTATCTATTGGCGATTTCGTTCCAATTCACATTCCAAGTAATATTCGGCATGCTAATTACATTGCCGGTTGCCAAATTGCATTATCTCTTATAGTTTCCCAGATATGGACTATCAATAATTTACACCTTAGGCTCTGCTTCTAACTTGGGCCCAAATTGTAAAATGGTCTTATCTATTGGCGATTTCGTTCCAATTCAAATTCCAAGTAATATTCGGCATGCTAATTACATTGCCATTTGCGAAATTGCATTATCTCTTATAGTTTCCGAGATATGGACTATCGATAATTTACACCTTAGGCTCTGCTTCTAACTTGGGCCCAAATTGTAAAATGGTCTTATCTATTGGCGATTTCGTTCCAATTCACATTCCAAGTAATATTCGGCATGCCAATTATATTGCCGGTTGCCAAATTGCATTATCTCTTATAGTTTCCGAGATATGGACTATCGATAATTTACACCTTAGGCTCTGCTTCTAACTTGGGCCCAAATTGTAAAATGGTCTTACCTATTGGCGATTCCGTTCCAATTCACATTCCAAGTAATATTCGGCATGCTAATTACATTGCCGGTTGCCAAATTGCATTATCTCTTATAGTTTCCGAGATATGGACTATCGATAATTTACACCTTAGGCTCTGCTTCTAACTTGGGCCCAAATTGTAAAATGGTCTTATCTATTGGCGATTTCGTTCCAATTCACATTCCAAGTAATATTCGGCATGCTAATTACATTGCCGGTTGCCAAATTGCATTATCTCTTATAGTTTCCGAGATATGGACTATCGATAATTTACACCTTAGGCTCTGCTTCTAACTTGGGCCCAAATTGTAAAATGGTCTTATCTATTGGCGATTTCGTCCCAATTCACATTCCAAGTGATATTCGGCATGCTAATTACATTGCCGGTTGCGAAATTGCATTATCTCTTATAGTTTCCGAGATATGGACTATCGATAATTTACACCTTAGGCTCTGCTTCTAACTTGCTCCCAAATTGTAAAATGGTCTTATCTATTGGCGATTCCGTTCCAATTCACATTCCAAGTAATATTCGGCATGCTAATTACATTGCCGGTTGCCAAATTGCATTATCTCTTATAGTTTCCGAGATATGGACTATCGATAATTTACACCTTAGGCTCTGCTTCTAACTTGGGCCCAAATTGTAAAATGGTCTTATCTATTGGCGATTTCGTTCCAATTCACATTCCAAGTAATATTCGGCATGCTAATTACATTGCCGGTTGCCAAATTGCATTAACTCTTATAGTTTCCGAGATATGGACTATCGATAATTTACACCTTAGGCTCTGCTTCTAACTTGGGCCCAAATTGTAAAATGGTCTTATCTATTGGCGATTTCGTTCCAATTCACATTCCAAGTAATATTCGGCATGCTAATTACATTGCCGGTTGCCAAATTGCATTATCTCTTATAGTTTCCGAGATATGGACTATCGATAATTTACACCATAGGCTCTGCTTCTAACTTGGGCCCACATTGTAAAATGGTCTTACCTATTGGCGATTCCGTTCCAATTCACATTCCAAGTAATATACGGCATGCTAATTACATTGCCGGTTGCCAAATTGCATTATCTCTTATAGTTTCCGAGATATGGACTATCGATAATTTACACCTTAGGCTCTGCTTCTAACTTGGGCCCAAATTGTAAAATGGTCTTATCTATTGGCGATTTCGTCCCAATTCACATTCCAAGTGATATTCGGCATGCTAATTACATTGCCGGTTGCGAAATTGCATTATCTCTTATAGTTTCCGAGATATGGACTATCGATAATTTACACCTTAGGCTCAGCTTCTAACTTGCTCCCAAATTGTAAAATGGTCTTATCTATTGGGGATTTCGTTCCAATTCACATTCCAAGTAATATTCGGCATGCTAATTACATTGCCGGTTGCCAAATTGCATTATCTCTTATAGTTTCCGAGATATGGACTATCGGTAATTTACACCTTAGGCTCTGCTTCTAACTTGGGCCCAAATTGTAAAATGGTCTTATCTATTGGCGATTTCGTTCCAATTCACATTCTAAGTAATATTCGGCATGCTAATTACATTGCCGGTTGCCAAATTGCATTATCTCTTATAGTTTCCGAGATATGGACTATCGATAATTTACACCTTAGGCTCTGCTTCTAACTTGGGCCCAAATTGTAAAATGGTCTTATCTATTGGCGATTTCGTTCCAATTCACATTCCAAGTAATATTCGGCATGCTAATTACATTGCCGGTTGCCAAATTGCATTATCTCTTATAGTTTCCGAGATATGGACTATCGATAATTTACACCTTAGGCTCTGCTTCTAACTTGGGCCCAAATTGTAAAATGGTCTTATCTATTGGCGATTTCGTTCCAATTCACATTACAAGTAATATTCGGCATGCTAATTACATTGCCGGTTGCCAAATTGCATTATCTCTTATAGTTTCCGAGATATGGACTATCGATAATTTACACCTTAGGCTCTGCTTCTAACTTGGGCCCAAATTGTAAAATGGCCTTATCTATTGGCGATTTCGTCCCAATTCACATTCCAAGTAATATTCGGCATGCTAATTACATTGCCGGTTGCGAAATTGCATTATCTCTTATAGTTTCAGAGATATATACTATCGATAATTTACACCTTAGGCTCTGCTTCTAACTTGGGCCCAAATTGTAAAATGGTCTTATCTATTGGCAATTTCGTTCCAATTCACATTCCAAGTAATATTCGGCATGCTAATTACATTGCCGGTTGCCAAATTGCATTATCTCTTATAGTTTCCGAGATATGGACTATCGATAATTTACACCTTAGGCTCTGCTTCTAACTTGGGCCCAAATTGTAAAATGGTCTTATCTATTGGCGATTTCGTTCCAATTCACATTCCAAGTAATATTCGGCATGCTAATTACATTGCCGGTTGCCAAATTGCATTAACTCTTATAGTTTCCGAGATATGGACTATCGATAATTTACACCTTAGGCTCTGCTTCTAACTTGGGCCCAAATTGTAAAATGGTCTTATCTATTGGCGATTTCGTTCCAATTCACATTCCAAGTAATATTCGGCATGCTAATTACATTGCCGGTTGCCAAATTGCATTATCTCTTATAGTTTCCGAGATATGGACTATCGATAATTTACACCATAGGCTCTGCTTCTAACTTGGGCCCAAATTGTAAAATGGTCTTATCTATTGGCGATTTCGTTCCAATTCACATTCCAAGTAATATTCGGCATGCTAATTACATTGCCGGTTGCCAAATTGCATTATCTCTTATAGTTTCCGAGATATGGACTATCGATAATTTACACCTTAGGCTCTGCTTCTAACTTGGGCCCAAATTGTAAAATGGTCTTATCTATTGGCGATTTCGTTCCAATTCACACTCCAAGTAATATTCGGCATGCTAAGTACATTGCCGGTTGCGAAATTGCATTATCTCTTATAGTTTCCGAGATATGGACTATCGATAATTTACACCTTAGGCTCTGCTTCTAACTTGGGCCCACATTGTAAAATGGTCTTACCTATTGGCGATTCCGTTCCAATTCACATTCCAAGTAATATACGGCATGCTAATTACATTGCCGGTTGCCAAATTGCATTATCTCTTATAGTTTCCGAGATATGGACTATCGATAATTTACACCTTAGGCTCTGCTTCTAACTTGGGCCCAAATTGTAAAATGGTCTTATCTATTGGCGATTTCGTCCCAATTCACATTCCAAGTGATATTCGGCATGCTAATTACATTGCCGGTTGCGAAATTGCATTATCTCTTATAGTTTCCGAGATATGGACTATCGATAATTTACACCTTAGGCTCAGCTTCTAACTTGCTCCCAAATTGTAAAATGGTCTTATCTATTGGCGATTTCGTTCCAATTCACATTCCAAGTAATATTCGGCATGCTAATTACATTGCCGGTTGCCAAATTGCATTATCTCTTATAGTTTCCGAGATATGGACTATCGGTAATTTACACCTTAGGCTCTGCTTCTAACTTGGGCCCAAATTGTAAAATGGTCTTATCTATTGGCGATTTCGTTCCAATTCACATTCCAAGTAATATTCGGCATGCTAATTACATTGCCGGTTGCCAAATTGCATTATCTCTTATAGTTTCCGAGATATGGACTATCGATAATTTACACCTTAGGCTCTGCTTCTAACTTGGGCCCAAATTGTAAAATGGTCTTATCTATTGGCGATTTCGTTCCAATTCACATTCCAAGTAATATTCGGCATGCTAATTACATTGCCGGTTGCCAAATTGCATTATCTCTTATAGTTTCCGAGATATGGACTATCAATAATTTACACCTTAGGCTCTGCTTCTAACTTGGGCCCAAATTGTAAAATGGTCTTATCTATTGGCGATTTCGTTCCAATTCACATTCCAAGTAATATTCGGCATGCTAATTACATTGCCGGTTGCCAAATTGCATTATCTCTTATAGTTTCCGAGATATGGACTATCGATAATTTACACCTTAGGCTCTGCTTCTAACTTGGGCCCAAATTGTAAAATGGCCTTATCTATTGGCGATTTCGTCCCAATTCACATTCCAAGTAATATTCGGCATGCTAATTACATTGCCGGTTGCGAAATTGCATTATCTCTTATAGTTTCAGAGATATGGACTATCGATAATTTACACCTTAGGCTCTGCTTCTAACTTTGGCCCAAATTGTAAAATGGTCTTATCTATTGGCAATTTCGTTCCAATTCATATTCCAAGTAATATTCGGCATGCTAATTACATTGCCGGTTGCCAAATTGCATTATCTCTTATAGTTTCCGAGATATGGACTATCGATAATTTACACCTTAGGCTCTGCTTCTAACTTGGGCCCAAATTGTAAAATGGTCTTATCTATTGGCGATTTCGTTCCAATTCACATTCCAAGTAATATTCGGCATGCTAATTACATTGCCGGTTGCCAAATTGCATTAACTCTTATAGTTTCCGAGATATGGACTATCGATAATTTACACCTTAGGCTCTGCTTCTAACTTGGGCCCAAATTGTAAAATGGTCTTATCTATTGGCGATTTCGTTCCAATTCACATTCCAAGTAATATTCGGCATGCTAATTACATTGCCGGTTGCCAAATTGCATTATCTCTTATAGTTTCCGAGATATGGACTATCGATAAATTACACCATAGGCTCTGCTTCTAACTTGGGCCCACATTGTAAAATGGTCTTACCTATTGGCGATTCCGTTCCAATTCACATTCCAAGTAATATACGGCATGCTAATTACATTGCCGGTTGCCAAATTGCATTATCTCTTATAGTTTCCGAGATATGGACTATCGATAATTTACACCTTAGGCTCTGCTTCTAACTTGGGCCCAAATTGTAAAATGGTCTTATCTATTGGCGATTTCGTCCCAATTCACATTCCAAGTGATATTCGGCATGCTAATTACATTGCCGGTTGCGAAATTGCATTATCTCTTATAGTTTCCGAGATATGGACTATCGATAATTTACACCTTAGGCTCAGCTTCTAACTTGCTCCCAAATTGTAAAATGGTCTTATCTATTGGGGATTTCGTTCCAATTCACATTCCAAGTAATATTCGGCATGCTAATTACATTGCCGGTTGCCAAATTGCATTATCTCTTATAGTTTCCGAGATATGGACTATCGGTAATTTACACCTTAGGCTCTGCTTCTAACTTGGGCCCAAATTGTAAAATGGTCTTATCTATTGGCGATTTCGTTCCAATTCACATTCCAAGTAATATTCGGCATGCTAATTACATTGCCGGTTGCCAAATTGCATTATCTCTTATAGTTTCCGAGATATGGACTATCGATAATTTACACCTTAGGCTCTGCTTCTAACTTGGGCCCAAATTGTAAAATGGTCTTATCTATTGGCGATTTCGTTCCAATTCACATTCCAAGTAATATTCGGCATGCTAATTACATTGCCGGTTGCCAAATTGCATTAACTCTTATAGTTTCCGAGATATGGACTATCGATAATTTACACCTTAGGCTCTGCTTCTAACTTGGGCCCAAATTGTAAAATGGTCTTATCTATTGGCGATTTCGTTCCAATTCACATTCCAAGTAATATTCGGCATGCTAATTACATTGCCGGTTGCCAAATTGCATTATCTCTTATAGTTTCCGAGATATGGACTATCGATAATTTACACCTTAGGCTCTGCTTCTAACTTGGGCCCACATTGTAAAATGGTCTTACCTATTGGCGATTCCGTTCCAATTCACATTCCAAGTAATATACGGCATGCTAATTACATTGCCGGTTGCCAAATTGCATTATCTCTTATAGTTTCCGAGATATGGACTATCGATAATTTACACCTTAGGCTCTGCTTCTAACTTGGGCCCAAATTGTAAAATGGTCTTATCTATTGGCGATTTCGTCCCAATTCACATTCCAAGTGATATTCGGCATGCTAATTACATTGCCGGTTGCGAAATTGCATTATCTCTTATAGTTTCCGAGATATGGACTATCGATAATTTACACCTTAGGCTCAGCTTCTAACTTGCTCCCAAATTGTAAAATGGTCTTATCTATTGGCGATTTCGTTCCAATTCACATTCCAAGTAATATTCGGCATGCTAATTACATTGCCGGTTGCCAAATTGCATTATCTCTTATAGTTTCCGAGATATGGACTATCAATAATTTACACCTTAGGCTCTGCTTCTAACTTGGGCCCAAATTGTAAAATGGTCTTATCTATTGGCGATTTCGTTCCAATTCACATTCCAAGTAATATTCGGCATGCTAATTACATTGCCGGTTGCCAAATTGCATTATCTCTTATAGTTTCCGAGATATGGACTATCGATAATTTACACCTTAGGCTCTGCTTCTAACTTGGGCCCAAATTGTAAAATGGCCTTATCTATTGGCGATTTCGTCCCAATTCACATTCCAAGTAATATTCGGCATGCTAATTACATTGCCGGTTGCGAAATTGCATTATCTCTTATAGTTTCAGAGATATGGACTATCGATAATTTACACCTTAGGCTCTGCTTCTAACTTTGGCCCAAATTGTAAAATGGTCTTATCTATTGGCAATTTCGTTCCAATTCATATTCCAAGTAATATTCGGCATGCTAATTACATTGCCGGTTGCCAAATTGCATTATCTCTTATAGTTTCCGAGATATGGATTATCGATAATTTACACCTTAGGCTCTGCTTCTAACTTGGGCCCAAATTGTAAAATGGTCTTATCTATTGGCGATTTCGTTCCAATTCACATTCCAAGTAATATTCGGCATGCTAATTACATTGCCGGTTGCCAAATTGCATTAACTCTTATAGTTTCCGAGATATGGACTATCGATAATTTACACCTTAGGCTCTGCTTCTAACTTGGGCCCAAATTGTAAAATGGTCTTATCTATTGGCGATTTCGTTCCAATTCACATTCCAAGTAATATTCGGCATGCTAATTACATTGCCGGTTGCCAAATTTCATTATCTCTTATAGTTTCCGAGATATGGACTATCGATAATTTACACCTTAGGCTCTGCTTCTAACTTGGGCCCAAATTGTAAAATGGTCTTATCTATTGGCGATTTCGTTCCAATTCACACTCCAAGTAATATTCGGCATGCTAATTACATTGCCGGTTGCGAAATTGCATTATCTCTTATAGTTTCCGAGATATGGACTATCGATAATTTACACCTTAGGCTCTGCTTCTAACTTGGGCCCACATTGTAAAATGGTCTTACCTATTGGCGATTCCGTTCCAATTCACATTCCAAGTAATATTCGGCATGCTAATTACATTGCCGGTTGCCAAA
The DNA here is from genome assembly GCF_030347505.1 of Rhynchophorus ferrugineus. Taxonomy (NCBI): domain Eukaryota; kingdom Metazoa; phylum Arthropoda; class Insecta; order Coleoptera; family Curculionidae; genus Rhynchophorus; species Rhynchophorus ferrugineus. Next base: position 96,868 of record NW_027472874.1, read on the forward strand.
TTGCATTATCTCTTATAGTTTCCGAGATATGGACTATCGATAATTTACACCTTAGGCTCTGCTTCTAACTTGGGCCCAAATTGTAAAATGGTCTTATCTATTGGCGATTTCGTCCCAATTCACATTCCAAGTGATATTCGGCATGCTAATTACATTGCCGGTTGCGAAATTGCATTATCTCTTATAGTTTCCGAGATATGGACTATCGATAATTTACACCTTAGGCTCAGCTTCTAACTTGCTCCCAAATTGTAAAATGGTCTTATCTATTGGCGATTTCGTTCCAATTCACATTCCAAGTAATATTCGGCATGCTAATTACATTGCCGGTTGCCAAATTGCATTATCTCTTATAGTTTCCGAGATATGGACTATCGGTAATTTACACCTTAGGCTCTGCTTCTAACTTGGGCCCAAATTGTAAAATGGTCTTATCTATTGGCGATTTCGTTCCAATTCACATTCCAAGTAATATTCGGCATGCTAATTACATTGCCGGTTGCCAAATTGCATTATCTCTTATAGTTTCCAAGATATGGACTATCGATAATTTACACCTTAGGCTCTGCTTCTAACTTGGGCCCAAATTGTAAAATGGTCTTATCTATTGGCGATTTCGTTCCAATTCACATTCCAAGTAATATTCGGCATGCTAATTACATTGCCGGTTGCCAAATTGCATTATCTCTTATAGTTTCCGAGATATGGACTATCAATAATTTACACCTTAGGCTCTGCTTCTAACTTGGGCCCAAATTGTAAAATGGTCTTATCTATTGGCGATTTCGTTCCAATTCACATTCCAAGTAATATTCGGCATGCTAATTACATTGCCGGTTGCCAAATTGCATTATCTCTTATAGTTTCCGAGATATGGACTATCGATAATTTACACCTTAGGCTCTGCTTCTAACTTGTGCCCAAATTGTAAAATGGCCTTATCTATTGGCGATTTCGTCCCAATTCACATTCCAAGTAATATTCGGCATGCTAATTACATTGCCGGTTGCGAAATTGCATTATCTCTTATAGTTTCAGAGATATGGACTATCGATAATTTACACCTTAGGCTCTGCTTCTAACTTTGGCCCTAATTGTAAAATGGTCTTATCTATTGGCAATTTCGTTCCAATTCATATTCCAAGTAATATTCGGCATGCTAATTACATTGCCGGTTGCCAAATTGCATTATCTCTTATAGTTTCCGAGATATGGACTATCGGTAATTTACACCTTAGGCTCTGCTTCTAACTTGGGCCCAAATTGTAAAATGGTCTTATCTATTGGCGATTTCGTTCCAATTCACATTCCAAGTAATATTCGGCATGCTAATTACATTGCCGGTTGCCAAATTGCATTATCTCTTATAGTTTCCGAGATATGGACTATCGATAATTTACACCTTAGGCTCTGCTTCTAACTTGGGCCCAAATTGTAAAATGGTCTTATCTATTGGCGATTTCGTTCCAATTCATATTCCAAGTAATATTCGGCATGCTAATTACATTGCCGGTTGCCAAATTGCATTATCTCTTATAGTTTCCGAGATATGGACTATCAATAATTTACACCTTAGGCTCTGCTTCTAACTTGGGCCCAAATTGTAAAATGGTCTTATCTATTGGCGATTTCGTTCCAATTCACATTTCAAGTAATATTCGGCATGCTAATTACATTGCCGGTTGCCAAATTGCATTATCTCTTATAGTTTCCGAGATATGGACTATCGATAATTTACACCTTAGGCTCTGCTTCTAACTTGGGCCCAAATTGTAAAATGGCCTTATCTATTGGCGATTTCGTCCCAATTCACATTCCAAGTAATATTCGGCATGCTAATTACATTGCCGGTTGCGAAATTGCATTATCTCTTATAGTTTCAGAGATATGGACTATCGATAATTTACACCTTAGGCTCTGCTTCTAACTTTGGCCCAAATTGTAAAATGGTCTTATCTATTGGCAATTTCGTTCCAATTCATATTCCAAGTAATATTCGGCATGCTAATTACATTGCCGGCTGCCAAATTGCATTATCTCTTATAGTTTCCGAGATATGGACTATCGATAATTTACACCTTAGGCTCTGCTTCTAACTTGGGCCCAAATTGAAAATGGTCTTATCTATTGGCGATTTCGTTCCAATTCACATTCCAAGTAATATTCGGCATGCTAATTACATTGCCGGTTGCCAAATTGCATTAACTCTTATAGTTTCCGAGATATGGACTATCGATAATTTACACCTTAGGCTCTGCTTCTAACTTGGGCCCAAATTGTAAAATGGTCTTATCTATTGGCGATTTCGTTCCAATTCACATTCCAAGTAATATTCGGCATGCTAATTACATTGCCGGTTGCCAAATTGCATTATCTCTTATAGTTTCCGAGATATGGACTATCGATAATTTACACCTTAGGCTCTGCTTCTAACTTGGGCCCAAATTGTAAAATGGTCTTATCTATTGGCGATTTCGTTCCAATTCACACTCCAAGTAATATTCGGCATGCTAATTACATTGCCGGTTGCGAAATTGCATTATCTCTCATAGTTTCCGAGATATGGACTATCGATAATTTACACCTTAGGCTCTGCTTCTAACTTGGGCCCACATTGTAAAATGGTCTTACCTATTGGCGATTCCGTTCCAATTCACATTCCAAGTAATATTCGGCATGCTAATTACATTGCCGGTTGCCAAATTGCATTATCTCTTATAGTTTCCGAGATATGGACTATCGATAATTTACACCTTAGGCTCTGCTTCTAACTTGGGCCCAAATTGTAAAATGGTCTTATCTATTGGCGATTTCGTCCCAATTCACATTCCAAGTGATATTCGGCATGCTAATTACATTGCCGGTTGCGAAATTGCATTATCTCTTATAGTTTCCGAGATATGGACTATCGATAATTTACACCTTAGGCTCAGCTTCTAACTTGCTCCCAAATTGTAAAATGGTCTTATCTATTGGCGATTTCGTTCCAATTCACATTCCAAGTAATATTCGGCATGCTAATTACATTGCCGGTTGCCAAATTGCATTATCTCTTATAGTTTCCGAGATATGGACTATCGGTAATTTACACCTTAGGCTCTGCTTCTAACTTGGGCCCAAATTGTAAAATGGTCTTATCTATTGGCGATTTCGTTCCAATTCACATTCCAAGTAATATTCGGCATGCTAATTACATTGCCGGTTGCCAAATTGCATTATCTCTTATAGTTTCCGAGATATGGACTATCGATAATTTACACCTTAGGCTCTGCTTCTAACTTGGGCCCAAATTGTAAAATGGTCTTATCTATTGGCGATTTCGTTCCAATTCACATTCCAAGTAATATTCGGCATGCTAATTACATTGCCGGTTGCCAAATTGCATTATCTCTTATAGTTTCCGAGATATGGACTATCAATAATTTACACCTTAGGCTCTGCTTCTAACTTGGGCCCAAATTGTAAAATGGTCTTATCTATTGGCGATTTCGTTCCAATTCACATTCCAAGTAATATTCGGCATGCTAATTACATTGCCGGTTGCCAAATTGCATTATCTCTTATAGTTTCCGAGATATGGACTATCGATAATTTACACCTTAGGCTCTGCTTCTAACTTGGGCCCAAATTGTAAAATGGCCTTATCTATTGGCGATTTCGTCCCAATTCACATTCCAAGTAATATTCGGCATGCTAATTACATTGCCGGTTGCGAAATTGCATTATCTCTTATAGTTTCAGAGATATGGACTATCGATAATTTACACCTTAGGCTCTGCTTCTAACTTTGGCCCAAATTGTAAAATGGTCTTATCTATTGGCAATTTCGTTCCAATTCATATTCCAAGTAATATTCGGCATGCTAATTACATTGCCGGTTGCCAAATTGCATTATCTCTTATAGTTTCCGAGATATGGACTATCGATAATTTACACCTTAGGCTCTGCTTCTAACTTGGGCCCAAATTGTAAAATGGTCTTATCTATTGGCGATTTCGTTCCAATTCACATTCCAAGTAATATTCGGCATGCTAATTACATTGCCGGTTGCCAAATTGCATTAACTCTTATAGTTTCCGAGATATGGACTATCGATAATTTACACCTTAGGCTCTGCTTCTAACTTGGGCCCAAATTGTAAAATGGTCTTACCTATTGGCGATTCCGTTCCAATTCACATTCCAAGTAATATTCGGCATGCTAATTACATTGCCGGTTGCCAAATTGCATTATCTCTTATAGTTTCCGAGATATGGACTATCGATAATTTACACCTTAGGCTCTGCTTCTAACTTGGGCCCAAATTGTAAAATGGTCTTATCTATTGGCGATTTCGTTCCAATTCACATTCCAAGTAATATTCGGCATGCTAATTACATTGCCGGTTGCCAAATTGCATTATCTCTTATAGTTTCCGAGATATGGACTATCGATAATTTACACCTTAGGCTCTGCTTCTAACTTGGGCCCAAATTGTAAAATGGTCTTATCTATTGGCGATTTCGTTCCAATTCACATTACAAGTAATATTCGGCATGCTAATTACATTACCGGTTGCCAAATTGCATTATCTCTTATAGTTTCCGAGATATGGACTATCAATAATTTACACCTTAGGCTCTGCTTCTAACTTGGGCCCAAATTGTAAAATGGTCTTATCTATTGGCGATTTCGTTCCAATTCACATTCCAAGTAATATTCGGCATGCTAATTACATTGCCGGTTGCCAAATTGCATTATCTCTTATAGTTTCCGAGATATGGACTATCGATAATTTACACCTTAGGCTCTGCTTCTAACTTGGGGCCAAATTGTAAAATGGCCTTATCTATTGGCGATTTCGTCCCAATTCACATTCCAAGTAATATTCGGCATGCTAATTACATTGCCGGTTGCGAAATTGCATTATCTCTTATAGTTTCAGAGATATATACTATCGATAATTTACACCTTAGGCTCTGCTTCTAACTTGGGCCCAAATTGTAAAATGGTCTTATCTATTGGCAATTTCGTTCCAATTCACATTCCAAGTAATATTCGGCATGCTAATTACATTGCATTATCTCTTATTGTTTCCGAGATATGGACTATCAATAATTTACACCTTAGGCTCTGCTTCTAACTTGGGCCCAAATTGTAAAATGGTCTTATCTATTGGCGATTTCGTTCCAATTCACATTCCAAGTAATATTCGGCATGCTAATTACATTGCCGGTTGCCAAATTGCATTATCTCTTATAGTTTCCGAGATATGGACTATCGATAATTTACACCTTAGGCTCTGCTTCTAACTTGGGCCCAAATTGTAAAATGGCCTTATCTATTGGCGATTTCGTCTCAATTCACATTCCAAGTAATATTCGGCATGCTAATTACATTGCCGGTTGCGAAATTGCATTATCTCTTATAGTTTCAGAGATATGGACTATCGATAATTTACACCATAGGCTCTGCTTCTAACTTGGGCCCAAATTGTAAAATGGTCTTATCTATTGGCGATTTCGTTCCAATTCACATTCCAAGTAATATTCGGCATGCTAATTACATTGCCGGTTGCCAAATTGCATTATCTCTTATAGTTTCCGAGATATGGACTATCGATAATTTACACCTTAGGCTCTGCTTCTAACTTGGGCCCAAATTGTAAAATGGTCTTACCTATTGGCGATTTCGTTCCAATTCACATTCCAAGTAACATTCGGCATGCTAATTACATTGCCGGTTGCCAAATTGCATTATCTCTTATAGTTTCCGAGATATGGACTATCGATAATTTACACCTTAGGCTCTGCTTCTAACTTGGGCCCAAATTGTAAAATGGTCTTATCTATTGGCGATTTCGTTCCAATTCACATTCCAAGTAATATTCGGCATGCTAATTACATTGCCGGTTGCCAAATTGCATTATCTCTTATAGTTTCCGAGATATGGACTATCGATAATTTACACCTTAGGCTCTGCTTCTAACTTGGGCCCAAATTGTAAAATGGTCTTATCTATTGGCGATTTCGTCCCAATTCACATTCCAAGTGATATTCGGCATGCTAATTACATTGCCGGTTGCGAAATTGCATTATCTCTTATAGTTTCCGAGATATGGACTATCGATAATTTACACCTTAGGCTCTGCTTCTAACTTGGGCCCAAATTGTAAAATGGTCTTATCTATTGGCGATTTCGTTCCAATTCACATTCCAAGTAATATTCGGCATGCTAATTACATTGCCGGTTGCCAAATTGCATTATCTCTTATAGTTTCCGAGATATGGACTATCGATAATTTACACCTTAGGCTGTGCTTCTAACTTGGGCCCAAATTGTAAAATGGTCTTATCTATTGGCGATTTCGTTCCAATTCACATTACAAGTAATATTCGGCATGCTAATTACATTGCCGGTTGCCAAATTGCATTATCTCTTATAGTTTCCGAGATATGGACTATCGATAATTTACACCTTAGGCTCTGCTTCTAACTTGGGCCCAAATTGTAAAACGGTCTTACCTATTGGCGATTCCGTTCCAATTCACATTCCAAGTAATATTCGGCATGCTAATTACATTGCCGGTTGCCAAATTGCATTATCTCTTATAGTTTTCGAGATATGGACTATCGATAATTTACACCTTAGGCTCTGCTTCTAACTTGGGCCCAAATTGTAAAATGGTCTTATCTATTGGCGATTTCGTTCCAATTCACATTCCAAGTAATATTCGGCACGCTAATTACATTGCCGGTTGCCAAATTGCATTATCTCTTATAGTTTCCGAGATATGGACTATCGATAATTTACACCTTAGGCTCTGCTTCTAACTTGGGCCCAAATTGTAAAATGGTCTTATCTATTGGCGATTTCGTTCCAATTCACATTCCAAGTAATATTCGGCATGCTAATTACATTGCCGTTTGCCAAATTGCATTATCTCTTATAGTTTCCGAGATATGGACTATCGATAATTTACACCTTAGGCTCTGCTTCTAACTTGGGCCCAAATTGTAAAATGGTCTTATCTATTGGCGATTTCGTTCCAATTCACATTACAAGTAATATTCGGCATGCTAATTACATTGCCGGTTGCCAAATTGCATTATCTCTTATAGTTTCCGAGATATGGACTATCAATAATTTACACCTTAGGCTCTGCTTCTAACTTGGGCCCAAATTGTAAAATGGTCTTATCTATTGGCGATTTCGTTCCAATTCACATTCCAAGTAATATTCGGCATGCTAATTACATTGCCGGTTGCCAAATTGCATTATCTCTTATAGTTTCCGAGATATGGACTATCGATAATTTACACCTTAGGCTCTGCTTCTAACTTGGGCCCAAATTGTAAAATGGCCTTATCTATTGGCGATTTCGTCCCAATTCACATTCCAAGTAATATTCGGCATGCTAATTACATTGCCGGTTGCGAAATTGCATTATCTCTTATAGTTTCAGAGATATATACTATCGATAATTTACACCTTAGGCTCTGCTTCTAACTTGGGCCCAAATTGTAAAATGGTCTTATCTATTGGCAAATTCGTTCCAATTCACATTCCAAGTAATATTCGGCATGCTAATTACATTGCCGGTTGCCAAATTGCATTATCTCTTATAGTTTCCGAGATATGGACTATCGATAATTTACACCATAGGCTCTGCTTCTAACTTGGGCCCAAATTGTAAAATGGTCTTATCTATTGGCGATTTCGTTCCAATTCACATTCCAAGTAATATTCGGCATGCTAATTACATTGCCGGTTGCCAAATTGCATTATCTCTTATAGTTTCCGAGATATGGACTATCGATAATTTACACCTAAGGCTCTGCTTCTAACTTGGGCCCAAATTGTAAAATGGTCTTATCTATTGGCGATTTCTTTCCAATTCACATTCCAAGTAATATTCGGCATGCTAATTACATTGCCGGTTGCCAAATTGCATTATCTCTTATTGTTTCCGAGATATGGACTATCAATAATTTACACCTTAGGCTCTGCTTCTAACTTGGGCCCAAATTGTAAAATGGTCTTATCTATTGGCGATTTCGTTCCAATTCACATTCCAAGTAATATTCGGCATGCTAATTACATTGCCGGTTGCCAAATTGCATTATCTCTTATAGTTTCCGAGATATGGACTATCGATAATTTACACCTTAGGCCCTGCTTCTAACTTGGGCCCAAATTGTAAAATGGCCTTATCTACTGGCGATTTCGTCTCAATTCACATTCCAAGTAATATTCGGCATGCTAATTACATTGCCGGTTGCGAAATTGCATTATCTCTTATAGTTTCAGAGATATGGACTATCGATAATTTACACCATAGGCTCTGCTTCTAACTTGGGCCCAAATTGTAAAATGGTCTTATCTATTGGCGATTTCGTTCCAATTCACATTCCAAGTAATATTCGGCATGCTAATTACATTGCCGGTTGCCAAATTGCATTATCTCTTATAGTTTCCGAGATATGGACTATCGATAATTTACACCTTAGGCTCTGCTTCTAACTTGGGCCCAAATTGTAAAATGGTCTTACCTATTGGCGATTTCGTTCCAATTCACATTCCAAGTAATATTCGGCATGCTAATTACATTGCCGGTTGCCAAATTGCATTATCTCTTATAGTTTCCGAGATATGGACTATCGATAATTTACACCTTAGGCTCTGCTTCTAACTTGGGCCCAAATTGTAAAATGGTCTTATCTATTGGCGATTTCGTTCCAATTCACATTCCAAGTAATATTCGGCATGCTAATTACATTGCCGGTTGCCAAATTGCATTATCTCTTATAGTTTCCGAGATATGGACTATCGATAATTTACACCTTAGGCTCTGCTTCTAACTTGGGCCCAAATTGTAAAATGGTCTTATCTATTGGCGATTTCGTCCCAATTCACATTCCAAGTGATATTCGGCATGCTAATTACATTGCCGGTTGCGAAATTGCATTATCTCTTATAGTTTCCGAGATATGGACTATCGATAATTTACACCTTAGGCTCTGCTTCTAACTTGGGCCCAAATTGTAAAATGGTCTTATCTATTGGCGATTTCGTTCCAATTCACATTCCAAGTAATATTCGGCACGCTAATTACATTGCCGGTTGCCAAATTGCATTATCTCTTATAGTTTCCGAGATATGGACTATCGATAATTTACACCTTAGGCTCTGCTTCTAACTTGGGCCCAAATTGTAAAATGGTCTTATCTATTGGCGATTTCGTCCCAATTCACATTCCAAGTGATATTCGGCATGCTAATTACATTGCCGGTTGCGAAATTGCATTATCTCTTATAGTTTCCGAGATATGGACTATCGATAATTTACACCTTAGGCTCTGCTTCTAACTTGCTCCCAAATTGTAAAATGGTCTTATCTATTGGCGATTTCGTTCCAATTCACATTCCAAGTAATATTCGGCATGCTAATTACATTGCCGGTTGCCAAATTGCATTATCTCTTATAGTTTCCGAGATATGGACTATCGATAATTTACACCTTAGGCTCTGCTTCTAACTTGGGCCCAAATTGTAAAATGGTCTTATCTATTGGCGATTTCGTTCCAATTCACATTCCAAGTAATATTCGGCATGCTAATTACATTGCCGGTTGCCAAATTGCATTATCTCTTATAGTTTCCGAGATAGGGACTATCGATAATTTACACCTTAGGCTCTGCTTCTAACTTGGGCCCAAATTGTAAAATGGTCTTATCTATTGGCGATTTCGTTCCAATTCACATTACAAGTAATATTCGGCATGCTAATTACATTGCCGGTTGCCAAATTGCATTATCTCTTATAGTTTCCGAGATATGGACTATCAATAATTTACACCTTAGGCTCTGCTTCTAACTTGGGCCCAAATTGTAAAATGGTCTTATCTATTGGCGATTTCGTTCCAATTCACATTCCAAGTAATATTCGGCATGCTAATTACATTGCCGGTTGCCAAATTGCATTATCTCTTATAGTTTCCGAGATATGGACTATCGATAATTTACAGCTCAGGCTCTGCTTCTAACTTGGGCCCAAATTGTAAAATGGCCTTATCTATTGGCGATTTCGTCCCAATTCACATTCCAAGTAATATTCGGCATGCTAATTACATTGCCGGTTGCGAAATTGCATTATCTCTTATAGTTTCAGAGATATATACTATCGATAATTTACACCTTAGTCTCTGCTTCTAACTTGGGCCCAAATTGTAAAATGGTCTTATCTATTGGCAATTTCGTTCCAATTCACATTCCAAGTAATATTCGGCATGCTAATTACATTGCCGGTTGCCAAATTGCATTATCTCTTATAGTTTCAGAGATATGGACTATCGATAATTTACACCTTAGGCTCTGCTTCTAACTTGGGCCCAAATTGTAAAATGGTCTTATCTATTGGCGATTTCGTTCCAATTCACATTCCAAGTAATATTCGGCATGCTAATTACATTGCCGGTTGCCAAATTGCATTAACTCTTATAGTTTCCGAGATATGGACTATCGTTAATTTACACCTTAGGCTCTGCTTCTAACTTGGGCCCAAATTGTAAAATGGTCTTATCTATTGGCGATTTCGTTCCAATTCACATTCCAAGTAATATTCGGCATGCTAATTACATTGCCGGTTGCCAAATTGCATTATCTCTTATAGTTTCCGAGATATGGACTATCGATAATTTACACCATAGGCTCTGCTTCTAACTTGGGCCCAAATTGTAAAATGGTCTTATCTATTGGCGATTTCGTTCCAATTCACATTCCAAGTAATATTCGGCATGCTAATTACATTGCCGGTTGCCAAATTGCATTATCTCTTATAGTTTCCGAGATATGGACTATCGATAATTTACACCTAAGGCTCTGCTTCTAACTTGGGCCCAAATTGTAAAATGGTCTTATCTATTGGCGATTTCGTTCCAATTCACATTCCAAGTAATATTCGGCATGCTAATTACATTGCATTATCTCTTATTGTTTCCGAGATATGGACTATCAATAATTTACACCTTAGGCTCTGCTTCTAACTTGGGCCCAAATTGTAAAATGGTCTTATCTATTGGCGATTTCGTTCCAATTCACATTCCAAGTAATATTCGGCATGCTAATTACATTGCCGGTTGCCAAATTGCATTATCTCTTATAGTTTCCGAGATATGGACTATCGATAATTTACACCTTAGGCTCTGCTTCTAACTTGGGCCCAAATTGTAAAATGGCCTTATCTATTGGCGATTTCGTCTCAATTCACATTCCAAGTAATATTCGGCATGCTAATTACATTGCCGGTTGCGAAATTGCATTATCTCTTATAGTTTCAGAGATATGGACTATCGATAATTTACACCATAGGCTCTGCTTCTAACTTGGGCCCAAATTGTAAAATGATCTTATCTATTGGCGATTTCGTTCCAATTCACATTCCAAGTAATATTCGGCATGCTAATTACATTGCCGGTTGCCAAATTGCATTATCTCTTATAGTTTCCGAGATATGGACTATCGATAATTTACACCTTAGGCTCTGCTTCTAACTTGGGCCCAAATTGTAAAATGGTCTTATCTATTGGCGATTTCGTTCCAATTCACATTCCAAGTAATATTCGGCATGCTAATTACATTGCCGGTTGCCAAATTGCATTATCTCTTATAGTTTCCGAGATATGGACTATCGATAATTTACACCTTAGGCTCTGCTTCTAACTTGGGCCCAAATTGTAAAATGGTCTTACCTATTGGCGATTTCGTTCCAATTCACATTCCAAGTAATATTCGGCATGCTAATTACATTGCCGGTTGCCAAATTGCATTATCTCTTATAGTTTCCGAGATATGGACTATCGATAATTTACACCTTAGGCTCTGCTTCTAACTTGGGCCCAAATTGTAAAATGGTCTTATCTATTGGCGATTTCGTTCCAATTCACATTCCAAGTAATATTCGGCATGCTAATTACATTGCCGGTTGCCAAATTGCATTATCTCTTATAGTTTCCGAGATATGGACTATCGATAATTTACACCTTAGGCTCTGCTTCTAACTTGGGGCCAAATTGTAAAATGGCCTTATCTATTGGCGATTTCGTCCCAATTCACATTCCAAGTAATATTCGGCATGCTAATTACATTGCCGGTTGCGAAATTGCATTATCTCTTATAGTTTCAGAGATATATACTATCGATAATTTACACCTTAGGCTCTGCTTCTAACTTGGGCCCAAATTGTAAAATGGTCTTATCTATTGGCAATTTCGTTCCAATTCACATTCCAAGTAATATTCGGCATGCTAATTACATTGCCGGTTGCCAAATTGCATTATCTCTTATTGTTTCCGAGATATGGACTATCAATAATTTACACCTTAGGCTCTGCTTCTAACTTGGGCCCAAATTGTAAAATGGTCTTATCTATTGGCGATTTCGTTCCAATTCACATTCCAAGTAATATTCGGCATGCTAATTACATTGCCGGTTGCCAAATTGCATTATCTCTTATAGTTTCCGAGATATGGACTATCGATAATTTACACCTTAGGCTCTGCTTCTAACTTGGGCCCAAATTGTAAAATGGCCTTATCTATTGGCGATTTCGTCTCAATTCACATTCCAAGTAATATTCGGCATGCTAATTACATTGCCGGTTGCGAAATTGCATTATCTCTTATAGTTTCAGAGATATGGACTATCGATAATTTACACCATAGGCTCTGCTTCTAACTTGGGCCCAAATTGTAAAATGGTCTTATCTATTGGCGATTTCGTTCCAATTCACATTCCAAGTAATATTCGGCATGCTAATTACATTGCCGGTTGCCAAATTGCATTATCTCTTATAGTTTCCGAGATATGGACTATCGATAATTTACACCTTAGGCTCTGCTTCTAACTTGGGCCCAAATTGTAAAATGGTCTTACCTATTGGCGATTTCGTTCCAATTCACATTCCAAGTAACATTCGGCATGCTAATTACATTGCCGGTTGCCAAATTGCATTATCTCTTATAGTTTCCGAGATATGGACTATCGATAATTTACACCTTAGGCTCTGCTTCTAACTTGGGCCCAAATTGTAAAATGGTCTTATCTATTGGCGATTTCGTTCCAATTCACATTCCAAGTAATATTCGGCATGCTAATTACATTGCCGGTTGCCAAATTGCATTATCTCTTATAGTTTCCGAGATATGGACTATCGATAATTTACACCTTAGGCTCTGCTTCTAACTTGGGCCCAAATTGTAAAATGGTCTTATCTATTGGCGATTTCGTCCCAATTCACATTCCAAGTGATATTCGGCATGCTAATTACATTGCCGGTTGCGAAATTGCATTATCTCTTATAGTTTCCGAGATATGGACTATCGATAATTTACACCTTAGGCTCTGCTTCTAACTTGGGCCCAAATTGTAAAATGGTCTTATCTATTGGCGATTTCGTTCCAATTCACATTCCAAGTAATATTCGGCATGCTAATTACATTGCCGGTTGCCAAATTGCATTATCTCTTATAGTTTCCGAGATATGGACTATCGATAATTTACACCTTAGGCTGTGCTTCTAACTTGGGCCCAAATTGTAAAATGGTCTTATCTATTGGCGATTTCGTTCCAATTCACATTACAAGTAATATTCGGCATGCTAATTACATTGCCGGTTGCCAAATTGCATTATCTCTTATAGTTTCCGAGATATGGACTATCGATAATTTACACCTTAGGCTCTGCTTCTAACTTGGGCCCAAATTGTAAAACGGTCTTACCTATTGGCGATTCCGTTCCAATTCACATTCCAAGTAATATTCGGCATGCTAATTACATTGCCGGTTGCCAAATTGCATTATCTCTTATAGTTTTCGAGATATGGACTATCGATAATTTACACCTTAGGCTCTGCTTCTAACTTGGGCCCAAATTGTAAAATGGTCTTATCTATTGGCGATTTCGTTCCAATTCACATTCCAAGTAATATTCGGCACGCTAATTACATTGACGGTTGCCAAATTGCATTATCTCTTATAGTTTCCGAGATATGGACTATCGATAATTTACACCTTAGGCTCTGCTTCTAACTTGGGCCCAAATTGTAAAATGGTCTTATCTATTGGCGATTTCGTTCCAATTCACATTCCAAGTAATATTCGGCATGCTAATTACATTGCCGTTTGCCAAATTGCATTATCTCTTATAGTTTCCGAGATATGGACTATCGATAATTTACACCTTAGGCTCTGCTTCTAACTTGGGCCCAAATTGTAAAATGGTCTTATCTATTGGCGATTTCGTTCCAATTCACATTACAAGTAATATTCGGCATGCTAATTACATTGCCGGTTGCCAAATTGCATTATCTCTTATAGTTTCCGAGATATGGACTATCAATAATTTACACCTTAGGCTCTGCTTCTAACTTGGGCCCAAATTGTAAAATGGTCTTATCTATTGGCGATTTCGTTCCAATTCACATTCCAAGTAATATTCGGCATGCTAATTACATTGCCGGTTGCCAAATTGCATTATCTCTTATAGTTTCCGAGATATGGACTATCGATAATTTACACCTTAGGCTCTGCTTCTAACTTGGGCCCAAATTGTAAAATGGCCTTATCTATTGGCGATTTCGTCCCAATTCACATTCCAAGTAATATTCGGCATGCTAATTACATTGCCGGTTGCGAAATTGCATTATCTCTTATAGTTTCAGAGATATATACTATCGATAATTTACACCTTAGGCTCTGCTTCTAACTTGGGCCCAAATTGTAAAATGGTCTTATCTATTGGCAAATTCGTTCCAATTCACATTCCAAGTAATATTCGGCATGCTAATTACATTGCCGGTTGCCAAATTGCATTATCTCTTATAGTTTCCGAGATATGGACTATCGATAATTTACACCATAGGCTCTGCTTCTAACTTGGGCCCAAATTGTAAAATGGTCTTATCTATTGGCGATTTCGTTCCAATTCACATTCCAAGTAATATTCGGCATGCTAATTACATTGCCGGTTGCCAAATTGCATTATCTCTTATAGTTTCCGAGATATGGACTATCGATAATTTACACCTAAGGC
The DNA here is from genome assembly GCF_030347505.1 of Rhynchophorus ferrugineus. Taxonomy (NCBI): domain Eukaryota; kingdom Metazoa; phylum Arthropoda; class Insecta; order Coleoptera; family Curculionidae; genus Rhynchophorus; species Rhynchophorus ferrugineus. Next base: position 111,935 of record NW_027472874.1, read on the forward strand.
TCTGCTTCTAACTTGGGCCCAAATTGTAAAATGGTCTTATCTATTGGCGATTTCTTTCCAATTCACATTCCAAGTAATATTCGGCATGCTAATTACATTGCATTATCTCTTATTGTTTCCGAGATATGGACTATCAATAATTTACACCTTAGGCTCTGCTTCTAACTTGGGCCCAAATTGTAAAATGGTCTTATCTATTGGCGATTTCGTTCCAATTCACATTCCAAGTAATATTCGGCATGCTAATTACATTGCCGGTTGCCAAATTGCATTATCTCTTATAGTTTCCGAGATATGGACTATCGATAATTTACACCTTAGGCCCTGCTTCTAACTTGGGCCCAAATTGTAAAATGGCCTTATCTACTGGCGATTTCGTCTCAATTCACATTCCAAGTAATATTCGGCATGCTAATTACATTGCCGGTTGCGAAATTGCATTATCTCTTATAGTTTCAGAGATATGGACTATCGATAATTTACACCATAGGCTCTGCTTCTAACTTGGGCCCAAATTGTAAAATGGTCTTATCTATTGGCGATTTCGTTCCAATTCACATTCCAAGTAATATTCGGCATGCTAATTACATTGCCGGTTGCCAAATTGCATTATCTCTTATAGTTTCCGAGATATGGACTATCGATAATTTACACCTTAGGCTCTGCTTCTAACTTGGGCCCAAATTGTAAAATGGTCTTACCTATTGGCGATTTCGTTCCAATTCACATTCCAAGTAATATTCGGCATGCTAATTACATTGCCGGTTGCCAAATTGCATTATCTCTTATAGTTTCCGAGATATGGACTATCGATAATTTACACCTTAGGCTCTGCTTCTAACTTGGGCCCAAATTGTAAAATGGTCTTATCTATTGGCGATTTCGTTCCAATTCACATTCCAAGTAATATTCGGCATGCTAATTACATTGCCGGTTGCCAAATTGCATTATCTCTTATAGTTTCCGAGATATGGACTATCGATAATTTACACCTTAGGCTCTGCTTCTAACTTGGGCCCAAATTGTAAAATGGTCTTATCTATTGGCGATTTCGTCCCAATTCACATTCCAAGTGATATTCGGCATGCTAATTACATTGCCGGTTGCGAAATTGCATTATCTCTTATAGTTTCCGAGATATGGACTATCGATAATTTACACCTTAGGCTCTGCTTCTAACTTGGGCCCAAATTGTAAAATGGTCTTATCTATTGGCGATTTCGTTCCAATTCACATTCCAAGTAATATTCGGCACGCTAATTACATTGCCGGTTGCCAAATTGCATTATCTCTTATAGTTTCCGAGATATGGACTATCGATAATTTACACCTTAGGCTCTGCTTCTAACTTGGGCCCAAATTGTAAAATGGTCTTATCTATTGGCGATTTCGTCCCAATTCACATTCCAAGTGATATTCGGCATGCTAATTACATTGCCGGTTGCGAAATTGCATTATCTCTTATAGTTTCCGAGATATGGACTATCGATAATTTACACCTTAGGCTCTGCTTCTAACTTGCTCCCAAATTGTAAAATGGTCTTATCTATTGGCGATTTCGTTCCAATTCACATTCCAAGTAATATTCGGCATGCTAATTACATTGCCGGTTGCCAAATTGCATTATCTCTTATAGTTTCCGAGATATGGACTATCGATAATTTACACCTTAGGCTCTGCTTCTAACTTGGGCCCAAATTGTAAAATGGTCTTATCTATTGGCGATTTCGTTCCAATTCACATTCCAAGTAATATTCGGCATGCTAATTACATTGCCGGTTGCCAAATTGCATTATCTCTTATAGTTTCCGAGATAGGGACTATCGATAATTTACACCTTAGGCTCTGCTTCTAACTTGGGCCCAAATTGTAAAATGGTCTTATCTATTGGCGATTTCGTTCCAATTCACATTACAAGTAATATTCGGCATGCTAATTACATTGCCGGTTGCCAAATTGCATTATCTCTTATAGTTTCCGAGATATGGACTATCAATAATTTACACCTTAGGCTCTGCTTCTAACTTGGGCCCAAATTGTAAAATGGTCTTATCTATTGGCGATTTCGTTCCAATTCACATTCCAAGTAATATTCGGCATGCTAATTACATTGCCGGTTGCCAAATTGCATTATCTCTTATAGTTTCCGAGATATGGACTATCGATAATTTACAGCTTAGGCTCTGCTTCTAACTTGGGCCCAAATTGTAAAATGGCCTTATCTATTGGCGATTTCGTCCCAATTCACATTCCAAGTAATATTCGGCATGCTAATTACATTGCCGGTTGCGAAATTGCATTATCTCTTATAGTTTCAGAGATATATACTATCGATAATTTACACCTTAGTCTCTGCTTCTAACTTGGGCCCAAATTGTAAAATGGTCTTATCTATTGGCAATTTCGTTCCAATTCACATTCCAAGTAATATTCGGCATGCTAATTACATTGCCGGTTGCCAAATTGCATTATCTCTTATAGTTTCAGAGATATGGACTATCGATAATTTACACCTTAGGCTCTGCTTCTAACTTGGGCCCAAATTGTAAAATGGTCTTATCTATTGGCGATTTCGTTCCAATTCACATTCCAAGTAATATTCGGCATGCTAATTACATTGCCGGTTGCCAAATTGCATTAACTCTTATAGTTTCCGAGATATGGACTATCGTTAATTTACACCTTAGGCTCTGCTTCTAACTTGGGCCCAAATTGTAAAATGGTCTTATCTATTGGCGATTTCGTTCCAATTCACATTCCAAGTAATATTCGGCATGCTAATTACATTGCCGGTTGCCAAATTGCATTATCTCTTATAGTTTCCGAGATATGGACTATCGATAATTTACACCATAGGCTCTGCTTCTAACTTGGGCCCAAATTGTAAAATGGTCTTATCTATTGGCGATTTCGTTCCAATTCACATTCCAAGTAATATTCGGCATGCTAATTACATTGCCGGTTGCCAAATTGCATTATCTCTTATAGTTTCCGAGATATGGACTATCGATAATTTACACCTAAGGCTCTGCTTCTAACTTGGGCCCAAATTGTAAAATGGTCTAGGTTCGTCCATCGATCTATTGGCGATTTCGTTCCAATTCACATTCCAAGTAATATTCGGCATGCTAATTACATTGCCGGTTGCCAAATTGCATTATCTCTTATAGTTTCCGAGATATGGACTATCGATAATTTACACCATAGGCTCTGCTTCTAACTTGGGCCCAAATTGTAAAATGGTCTTATCTATTGGCGATTTCGTTCCAATTCACATTCCAAGTAATATTCGGCATGCTAATTACATTGCCGGTTGCCAAATTGCATTATCTCTTATAGTTTCCGAGATATGGACTATCGATAATTTACACCTTAGGCTCTGCTTCTAACTTGGGCCCAAATTGTAAAATGGCCTTATCTATTGGCGATTTCGTCTCAATTCACATTCCAAGTAATATTCGGCATGCTAATTACATTGCCGGTTGCGAAATTGCATTATCTCTTATAGTTTCAGAGATATGGACTATCGATAATTTACACCATAGGCTCTGCTTCTAACTTGGGCCCAAATTGTAAAATGATCTTATCTATTGGCGATTTCGTTCCAATTCACATTCCAAGTAATATTCGGCATGCTAATTACATTGCCGGTTGCCAAATTGCATTATCTCTTATAGTTTCCGAGATATGGACTATCGATAATTTACACCTTAGGCTCTGCTTCTAACTTGGGCCCAAATTGTAAAATGGTCTTATCTATTGGCGATTTCGTTCCAATTCACATTCCAAGTAATATTCGGCATGCTAATTACATTGCCGGTTGCCAAATTGCATTATCTCTTATAGTTTCCGAGATATGGACTATCGATAATTTACACCTTAGGCTCTGCTTCTAACTTGGGCCCAAATTGTAAAATGGTCTTACCTATTGGCGATTTCGTTCCAATTCACATTCCAAGTAATATTCGGCATGCTAATTACATTGCCGGTTGCCAAATTGCATTATCTCTTATAGTTTCCGAGATATGGACTATCGATAATTTACACCTTAGGCTCTGCTTCTAACTTGGGCCCAAATTGTAAAATGGTCTTATCTATTGGCGATTTCGTTCCAATTCACATTCCAAGTAATATTCGGCATGCTAATTAAATTGCCGGTTGCCAAATTGCATTATCTCTTATAGTTTCCGAGATATGGACTATCGATAATTTACACCTTAGGCTCTGCTTCTAACTTGGGCCCAAATTGTAAAATGGTCTTATCTATTGGCGATTTCGTCCCAATTCACATTCCAAGTGATATTCGGCATGCTAATTACATTGCCGGTTGCGAAATTGCATTATCTCTTATAGTTTCCGAGATATGGACTATCGATAATTTACACCTTAGGCTCTGCTTCTAACTTGGGCCCAAATTGTAAAATGGTCTTATCTATTGGCGATTTCGTTCCAATTCACATTCCAAGTAATATTCGGCATGCTAATTACATTGCCGGTTGCCAAATTGCATTATCTCTTATAGTTTCCGAGTTATGGACTATCGATAATTTACACCTTAGGCTCTGCTTCTAACTTGGGCCCAAATTGTAAAATGGTCTTATCTATTGGCGATTTAGTTGCAATTCACATTCCAAGTAATATTCGGCATGCTAATTACATTGCCGGTTGCCAAATTGCATTATCTCTTATAGTTTCCGAGATATGGACTATCGATAATTTACACCTTAGGCTCTGCTTCTAACTTGGGCCCAAATTGTAAAATGGTCTTATCTATTGGCGATTTCGTTCCAATTCACATTCCAAGTAATATTCGGCATGCTAATTACATTGCCGGTTGCCAAATTGAATTATCTCTTATAGTTTCCGAGATATGGACTATCGATAATTTACACCTTAGGCTCTGCTTCTAACTTGGGCCCAAATTGTAAAATGGTCTTACCTATTGGCGATTTCGTTCCAATTCACATTCCAAGTAATATTCGGCATGCTAATTACATTGCCGGTTGCCAAATTGCATTATCTCTTATAGTTTCCGAGATATGGACTATCGATAATTTACACCTTAGGCTCTGCTTCTAACTTGGGCCCAAATTGTAAAATGGTCTTATCTATTGGCGATTTCGTTCCAATTCACATTCCAAGTAATATTCGGCATGCTAATTACATTGCCGGTTGCCAAATTGCATTATCTCTTATAGTTTCCGAGATATGGACTATCGATAATTTACACCTTAGGCTCTGCTTCTAACTTAGGCCCAAATTGTAAAATGGTCTTATCTATTGGCTATTTCGTTCCAATTCACATTCCAAGTAATATTCGGCATGCTAATTACATTGCCGGTTGCCAAATTGCATTATCTCTTATAGTTTCCGAGATATGGACTATCGATAATTTACACCTTAGGCTCTGCTTCTAACTTGTTCCCAAATTGTAAAATGGTCTTATCTATTGGCGATTTCGTTCCAATTCACACTCCAAGTAATATTCGGCATGCTAATTACATTGCCGGTTGCGAAATTGCATTATCTCTTATAGTTTCCGAGATATGGACTATCGATAATTTACACCTTAGGCTCTGCTTCTAACTTGGGCCCAAATTGTAAAATGGTCTTATCTATTGGCGATCTCGTTCCAATTCACATTCCAAGTAATATTCGGCATGCTAATTACATTGCCGGTTGCCAAATTGCATTATCTCTTATAGTTTCCGAGATATGGACTATCGATAATTTACACCTTAGGCTCTGCTTCTAACTTGGGCCCAAATTGTAAAATGGTCTTATCTATTGGCGATTTCGTTCCAATTCACATTCCAAGTAATATTCGGCATGCTAATTACATTGCCGGTTGCCAAATTGCATTATCTCTTATAGTTTCCGAGATATGGACTATCGATAATTTACACCTTAGGCTCTGCTTCTAACTTGGGCCCAAATTGTAAAATGGTCTTATCTATTGGCGATTTCGTTCCAATTCACATTCCAAGTAATATTCGGCATGCTAATTACATTGCCGTTTGCCAAATTGCATTATCTCTTATAGTTTCCGAGATATGGACTATCGATAATTTACACCTTAGGCTCTGCTTCTAACTTGGGCCCAAATTGTAAAATGGTCTTATCTATTGGCGATTTCGTTATAATTCACATTCCAAGTAATATTCGGCATGCTAATTACATTGCCGGTTGCCAAATTGCATTATCTCTTATAGTTTCCGAGATATGGACTATCGATAATTTACACCTTAGGCTCTGCTTCTAACATGGGCCCAAATTGTAAAATGGTCTTATCTATTGGCGATTTCGTTCCAATTCACACTCCAAGTAATATTCGGCATGCTAATTACATTGCCGGTTGCGAAATTGCATTATCTCTTATAGTTTCCGAGATATGGACTATCGATAATTTACACCTTAGGCTCTGCTTCTAACTTGGGCCCAAATTGTAAAATGGTCTTATCTATTGGCGATTTCGTTCCAATTCACATTCCAAGTAATATTCGGCATGCTAATTACATTGCCGGTTGCCAAATTGCATTATCTCTTATAGTTTCCGAGATATGGACTATCGATAATTTACACCTTAGGCTCTGCTTCTAACTTGGGCCCAAATTGTAAAATGGTCTTACCTATTGGCGATTCCGTTCCAATTCACATTCCAAGTAATATTCGGCATGCTAATTACATTGCCGGTTGCCAAATTGCATTATCTCTTATAGTTTCCGAGATATGGACTATCGATAATTTACACCTTAGGCTCTGCTTCTAACTTGGGCCCAAATTGTAAAATGGTCTTATCTATTGGCGATTTCGTTCCAATTCACATTCCAAGTAATATTCGGCATGCTAATTACATTGCCGGTTGCCAAATTGCATTATCTCTTATAGTTTCCGAGATATGGACTAAAGATAATTTACACCTTAGGCTCTGCTTCTAACTTGGGCCCAAATTGTAAAATGGTCTTATCTATTGGCGATTTCGTCCCAATTCACATTCCAAGTGATATTCGGCATGCTAATTCCATTGCCGGTTGCGAAATTGCATTATCTCTTATAGTTTCCGAGATATGGACTATCGATAATTTACACCTTAGGCTCTGCTTCTAACTTGCTCCCAAATTGTAAAATGGTCTTATCTATTGGCGATTTCGTTCCAATTCACATTCCAAGTAATATTCGGCATGATAATTACATTGCCGGTTGCCAAATTGCATTATCTCTTATAGTTTCCGAGATATGGACTATCGATAATTTACACCTTAGGCTCTGCTTCTAACTTGGGCCCAAATTGTAAAATGGTCTTATCTATTGGCGATTTCGTTCCAATTCACATTCCAAGTAATATTCGGCATGCTAATTACATTGCCGGTTGCCAAATTGCATTATCTCTTATAGTTTCCGAGATATGGACTAAAGATAATTTACACCTTAGGCTCTGCTTCTAACTTGGGCCCAAATTGTAAAATGGTCTTATCTATTGGCGATTTCGTCCCAATTCACATTCCAAGTGATATTCGGCATGCTAATTCCATTGCCGGTTGCGAAATTGCATTATCTCTTATAGTTTCCGAGATATGGACTATCGATAATTTACACCTTAGGCTCTGCTTCTAACTTGCTCCCAAATTGTAAAATGGTCTTATCTATTGGCGATTTCGTTCCAATTCACATTCCAAGTAATATTCGGCATGCTAATTACATTGCCGGTTGCCAAATTGCATTATCTCTTATAGTTTCCGAGATATGGACTATCGATAAATCGCCAATAGATAAGACCATTTTACAATTTGGGCCCAAGTTAGAAGCAGAGCCTAAGGTGTAAATTATCGATAGTCCATATCTCGGAAACTATAAGAGATAATGCAATTTTTTAACCGGCAATGTAATTAGCATGCCGAATATTACTTGGAATGTGAATTGCAACTAAATCGCCAATAGATAAGACCATTTTACAATTTGGGCCCAAGTTAGAAGCAGAGCCTAAGGTGTAAATTATCGATAGTCCATATCTCGGAAACTATAAGAGATAATGCAATTTGGCAACCGGCAATGTAATTAGCATGCCGAATATTACTTGGAATGTGAATTGGAACGAAATCGCCAATAGATAAGACCATTTTACAATTTGGGCCCAAGTTAGAAGCAGAGCCTAAGGTGTAAATTATCGATAGTCCATATCTCGGAAACTATAAGAGATAATGCAATTTGGCAACCGGCAATGTAATTAGCATGCCGAATATTACTTGGAATGTGAATTGGAACGAAATTGCCAATAGATAAGACCATTTTACAATTTGGGCCCAAGTTAGAAGCAGAGCCTAAGGTGTAAATTATCGATAGTCCATATCTCTGAAACTATAAGAGATAATGCAATTTCGCAACCGGCAATGTAATTAGCATGCCGAATATTACTTGGAATGTGAATTGGGACGAAATCGCCAATAGATAAGGCCATTTTACAATTTGGGCCCAAGTTAGAAGCAGAGCCTAAGGTGTAAATTATCGATAGTCCATATCTCGGAAACTATAAGAGATAATGCAATTTGGCAACCGGCAATGTAATTAGCATGCCGAATATTACTTGGAATGTGAATTGGAACGAAATCGCCAATAGATAAGACCATTTTACAATTTGGGCCCAAGTTAGAAGCAGAGCCTAAGGTGTAAATTATTGATAGTTCATATCTCGGAAACTATAAGAGATAATGCAATTTGGCAACCGGCAATGTAATTAGCATGCCGAATATTACTTGGAATGTGAATTGGAACGAAATCGCCAATAGAAAAGACCATTTTACAATTTGGGCCCATGTTAGAAGCAGAGCCTAAGGTGTAAATTATCGATAGTCCATATCTCGGAAACTATAAGAGATAATGCAATTTGGCAACCGGCAATGTAATTAGCATGCCGAATATTACTTGGAATGTGAATTGGAACGAAATCGCCAATAGATAAGACCATTTTACAATTTGGTCCCAAGTTAGAAGCAGAGCCTAAGGTGTAAATTATCGATAGTCCATATCTCGGAAACTATAAGAGATAATGCAATTTGGCAACCGGCAATGTAATTAGCATGCCGAATATTACTTGGAATGTGAATTGGAACGAAATCGCCAATAGATAAGACCATTTTACAATTTGGGAGCAAGTTAGAAGCAGAGCCTAAGGTGTAAATTATCGATAGTCCATATCTCGGAAACTATAAGAGATAATGCAATTTCGCAACCGGCAATGTAATTAGCATGCAGAATATCACTTGGAATGTGAATTGGGACGAAATCGCCAATAGATAAGACCATTTTACAATTTGGGCCCAAGTTAGAAGCAGAGCCTAAGGTGTAAATTATCGATAGTCCATATCTCGGAAACTATAAGAGATAATGCAATTTGGCAACCGGCAATGTAATTAGCATACCGAATATTACTTGGAATGTGAATTGGAACGGAATCGCCAATAGGTAAGACCATTTTACAATGTGGGCCCAAGTTAGAAGCAGAGCCTAAGGTGTAAATTATCGATAGTCCATATCTCGGAAGCTATAAGAGATAATGCAATTTGGCAACCGGCAATGTAATTAGCATGCCGAATATTACTTGGAATGTGAATTGGAACGAAATCGCCAATAGATAAGACCATTTTAAAATTTGGGCCCAAGTTAGAAGCAGAGCCTAAGGTGTAAATTATCGATAGTCCATATCTCGGAAACTATAAGAGATAATGCAATTTCGCAACCGGCAATGTAATTAGCATGCCGAATATTACTTGGAGTGTGAATTGGAACGAAATCGCCAATAGATAAGACCATTTTACAATTTGGGCCCAAGTTAGAAGCAGAGCCTAAGGTGTAAATTATCGATAGTCCATATCTCGGAAACTATAAGAGATAATGCAATTTGGCAACCGGCAATGTAATTAGCATGCCGAATATTACTTGGAATGTGAATTGGAACGAAATCGCCAATAGATAAGACCATTTTACAATTTGGGCCCAAGTTAGAAGCAGAGCCTAAGGTGTAAATTATCGATAGTCCATATCTCGGAAACTATAAGAGATAATGCAATTTGGCAACCGGCAATGTAATTAGCATGCCGAATATTACTTGGGATGTGAATTGGAACGAAATCGCCAATAGATAAGACCATTTTACAATTTGGGCCCAAGTTAGAAGCAGAGCCTAAGGTGTAAATTATCGATAGTCCATATCTCGGAAACTATAAGAGATAATGCAATTTGGCAACCGGCAATGTAATTAGCATGCCGAATATTACTTGGAATGTGAATTGCAACTAAATCGCCAATAGATAAGACCATTTTACAATTTGGGCCCAAGTTAGAAGCAGAGCCTAAGGTGTAAATTATCGATAGTCCATATCTCGGAAACTATAAGAGATAATGCAATTTGGCAACCGGCAATGTAATTAGCATGCCGAATATTACTTGGAATGTGAATTGGAACGAAATCGCCAATAGATAAGACCATTTTACAATTTGGGCCCAAGTTAGAAGCAGAGCCTAAGGTGTAAATTATCGATAGTCCATATCTCGGAAACTATAAGAGATAATGCAATTTGGCAACCGGCAATGTAATTAGCATGCCGAATATTACTTGGAAAGTGAATTGGAACGAAATCGCCAATAGATAAGACCATTTTACAATTTGGGCCCAAGTTAGAAGCAGAGCCTAAGGTGTAAATTATTGATAGTCCATATCTCGGAAACTATAAGAGATAATGCAATTTCGCAACCGGCAATGTAATTAGCATGCCGAATATCACTTGGAATGTGAATTGGGACGAAATCGCCAATAGATAAGACCATTTTACAATTTGGGCCCAAGTTAGAAGCAGAGCCTAAGGTGTAAATTATCGATAGTCCATATCTCGGAAACTATAAGAGATAATGCAATTTGATAACCGGCAATGTAATTAGCATGCCGAATATCACTTGGAATGTGAATTGGGACGAAATCACCAATAGATAAGGCCATTTTACAATTTGGGCCCAAGTTAGAAGCAGAGCCTAAGGTGTAAATTATCGATAGTCCATATCTCGGAAACTATAAGAGATAATGCAATTTGGCAACCGGCAATGTAATTAGCATGCCGAATATTACTTGGAATGTGAATTGGAACGAAATCGCCAATAGATAAGACCATTTTACAATTTGGGCCCAAGTTAGAAGCAGAGCCTAAGGTGTAAATTATCGATAGTCCATATCTCGGAAACTATAAGAGATAATGCAATTTGGCAACCGGCAATGTAATTAGCATGCCGAATAATACTTGGAATGTGAATTGGAACGAAATCGCCAATAGATAAGACCATTTTACAATTTGGGCCCAAGTTAGAAGCAGAGCCTAAGGTGTAAATTATCGATAGTCCATATCTCGGAAACTATAAGAGATAATGCAATTTCGCAACCGGCAATGTAATTATCATGCCGAATATTACTTGGAGTGTGAATTGGAACGAAATCGCCAATAGATAAGACCATTTTACAATTTGGGCCCAAGTTAGAAGCAGAGCCTAAGGTGTAAATTATCGATAGTCCATATCTCGGAAACTATAAGAGATAATGCAATTTGGCAACCGGCAGTGTAATTAGCATGCCGAATATTACTTGGAATGTGAATTGGAACGAAATCGCCAATAGATAAGACCATTTTACAATTTGGGAACAAGTTAGAAGCAGAGCCTAAGGTGTAAATTATTGATAGCCCATATCTCGGAAACTATAAGAGATAATGCAATTTCGCAACCGGCAATGTAATTAGCATGCCGAATATCACTTGGAATGTGAATTGGGACGAAATCGCCAATAGATAAGACCATTTTACAATTTGGGCTCAAGTTAGAAGCAGAGCCTAAGGTGTAAATTATCGATAGTCCATATCTCGGAAACTATAAGAGATAATGCAATTTGGCAACCGGCAATGTAATTAGCATGCCGAATATTACTTGGAATGTGAATTGGAACGAAATCGCCAATAGATAAGACCATTTTACAATTTGGGCCCAAGTTAGAAGCAGAGCCTAAGGTGTAAATTATCGATAGTCCATATCTCGGAAACTATAAGAGATAATGCAATTTGGCAACCGGCAATGTAATTAGCATGCCGAATATTACTTGGAATGTGAATTGGAACGAAATCGCCAATAGATAAGACCATTTTACAATTTGGGCCCAAGTTAGAAGCAGAGCCTAAGGTGTAAATTATCGATAGTCCATATCTCGGAAACTATAAGAGATAATGCAATTTCGCAACCGGCAATGTAATTAGCATGCCGAATATTACTTGGAGTGTGAATTGGAACGAAATCGCCAATAGATAAGACCATTTTACAATTTGGGCCCAAGTTAGAAGCAGAGCCTAAGGTGTAAATTATCGATAGTCCATATCTCGGAAACTATAAGAGATAATGCAATTTGGCAACCGGCAATGTAATTAGCATGCCGAATATTACTTGGAATGTGAATTGGAACGAAATAGCCAATAGATAAGACCATTTTACAATTTGGGCCCAAGTTAGAAGCAGAGCCTAAGGTGTAAATTATCGATAGTCCATATCTCGGAAACTATAAGAGATAATGCAATTTGGCAACCGGCAATGTAATTAGCATGCCGAATATTACTTGGAATGTGAATTGGAACGAAATCGCCAATAGATAAGACCATTTTACAATTTGGGCCCAAGTTAGAAGCAGAGCCTAAGGTGTAAATTATCGATAGTCCATATCTCGGAAACTATAAGAGATAATGCAATTTGGCAACCGGCAATGTAATTAGCATGCCGAATATTACTTGGAAAGTGAATTGGAACGAAATCGCCAATAGATAAGACCATTTTACAATTTGGGCCCAAGTTAGAAGCAGAGCCTAAGGTGTAAATTATTGATAGTCCATATCTCGGAAACTATAAGAGATAATGCAATTTCGCAACCGGCAATGTAATTAGCATGCCGAATATCACTTGGAATGTGAATTGGGACGAAATCGCCAATAGATAAGACCATTTTACAATTTGGGCCCAAGTTAGAAGCAGAGCCTAAGGTGTAAATTATCGATAGTCCATATCTCGGAAACTATAAGAGATAATGCAATTTGGTAACCGGCAATGTAATTAGCATGCCGAATATCACTTGGAATGTGAATTGGGACGAAATCGCCAATAGATAAGGCCATTTTACAATTTGGGCCCAAGTTAGAAGCAGAGCCTAAGGTGTAAATTATCGATAGTCCATATCTCGGAAACTATAAGAGATAATGCAATTTGGCAACCGGCAATGTAATTAGCATGCCGAATATTACTTGGAATGTGAATTGGAACGAAATCGCCAATAGATAAGACCATTTTACAATTTGGGCCCAAGTTAGAAGCAGAGCCTAAGGTGTAAATTATCGATAGTCCATATCTCGGAAACTATAAGAGATAATGCAATTTGGCAACCGGCAATGTAATTAGCATGCCGAATAATACTTGGAATGTGAATTGGAACGAAATCGCCAATAGATAAGACCATTTTACAATTTGGGCCCAAGTTAGAAGCAGAGCCTAAGGTGTAAATTATCGATAGTCCATATCTCGGAAACTATAAGAGATAATGCAATTTCGCAACCGGCAATGTAATTATCATGCCGAATATTACTTGGAGTGTGAATTGGAACGAAATCGCCAATAGATAAGACCATTTTACAATTTGGGCCCAAGTTAGAAGCAGAGCCTAAGGTGTAAATTATCGATAGTCCATATCTCGGAAACTATAAGAGATAATGCAATTTGGCAACCGGCAGTGTAATTAGCATGCCGAATATTACTTGGAATGTGAATTGGAACGAAATAGCCAATAGATAAGACCATTTTACAATTTGGGCCCAAGTTAGAAGCAGAGCCTAAGGTGTAAATTATCGATAGTCCATATCTCGGAAACTATAAGAGATAATGCAATTTGGCAACCGGCAATGTAGTTAGCATGCCGAATATTACTTGGAATGTGAATTGGAACGAAATCGCCAATAGATAAGACCATTTTACAATTTGGGCCCAAGTTAGAAGCAGAGCCTAAGGTGTAAATTATCGATAGTCCATATCTCGGAAACTATAAGAGATAATGCAATTTGGCAACCGGCAATGTAATTAGCATGCCGAATATTACTTGGAATGTGAATTGGAACGAAATCGCCAATAGATAAGACCATTTTACAATTTGGGCCCAAGTTAGAAGCAGAGCCTAAGGTGTAAATTATCGATAGTCCATATCTCGGAAACTATAAGAGATAATGCAATTTGGCAACCGGCAATGTAATTAGCATGCCGAATATTACTTGGAATGTGAATTGGAACGAAATCGCCAATAGATAAGACCATTTTACAATTTGGGCCCAAGTTAGAAGCAGAGCCTAAGGTGTAAATTATCGATAGTCCATATCTCGGAAACTATAAGAGATAATGCAATTTGGCAACCGGCAATGTAATTAGCATGCCGAATATTACTTGGAATGTGAATTGGAACGAAATCGCCAATAGATAAGACCATTTTACAATTTGGGAACAAGTTAGAAGCAGAGCCTAAGGTGTAAATTATTGATAGCCCATATCTCGGAAACTATAAGAGATAATGCAATTTCGCAACCGGCAATGTAATTAGCATGCCGAATATCACTTGGAATGTGAATTGGGACGAAATCGCCAATAGATAAGACCATTTTACAATTTGGGCTCAAGTTAGAAGCAGAGCCTAAGGTGTAAATTATCGATAGTCCATATCTCGGAAACTATAAGAGATAATGCAATTTGGCAACCGGCAATGTAATTAGCATGCCGAATATTACTTGGAATGTGAATTGGAACGAAATCGCCAATAGATAAGACCATTTTACAATTTGGGCCCAAGTTAGAAGCAGAGCCTAAGGTGTAAATTATCGATAGTCCATATCTCGGAAACTATAAGAGATAATGCAATTTGGCAACCGGCAATGTAATTAGCATGCCGAATATTACTTGGAATGTGAATTGGAACGAAATCGCCAATAGATAAGACCATTTTACAATTTGGGCCCAAGTTAGAAGCAGAGCCTAAGGTGTAAATTATCGATAGTCCATATCTCGGAAACTATAAGAGATAATGCAATTTCGCAACCGGCAATGTAATTAGCATGCCGAATATTACTTGGAGTGTGAATTGGAACGAAATCGCCAATAGATAAGACCATTTTACAATTTGGGCCCAAGTTAGAAGCAGAGCCTAAGGTGTAAATTATCGATAGTCCATATCTCGGAAACTATAAGAGATAATGCAATTTGGCAACCGGCAATGTAATTAGCATGCCGAATATTACTTGGAATGTGAATTGGAACGAAATAGCCAATAGATAAGACCATTTTACAATTTGGGCCCAAGTTAGAAGCAGAGCCTAAGGTGTAAATTATCGATAGTCCATATCTCGGAAACTATAAGAGATAATGCAATTTGGCAACCGGCAATGTAATTAGCATGCCGAATATTACTTGGAATGTGAATTGGAACGAAATCGCCAATAGATAAGACCATTTTACAATTTGGGCCCAAGTTAGAAGCAGAGCCTAAGGTGTAAATTATCGATAGTCCATATCTCGGAAACTATAAGAGATAATGCAATTTGGCAACCGGCAATGTAATTAGCATGCCGAATATTACTTGGAATGTGAATTGGAACGAAATCGCCAATAGATAAGACCATTTTACAATTTGGGCCCAAGTTAGAAGCAGAGCCTAAGGTGTAAATTATCGATAGTCCATATCTCGGAAACTATAAGAGATAATGCAATTTGGCAACCGGCAATGTAATTAGCATGCCGAATATTACTTGGAATGTGAATTGGAACGAAATCGCCAATAGATAAGACCATTTTACAATTTGGGCCCAAGTTAGAAGCAGAGCCTAAGGTGTAAATTATTGATAGTCCATATCTCGGAAACTATAAGAGATAATGCAATTTCGCAACCGGCAATGTAATTAGCATGCCGAATATCACTTGGAATGTGAATTGGGACGAAATCGCCAATAGATAAGACCATTTTACAATTTGGGCCCAAGTTAGAAGCAGAGCCTAAGGTGTAAATTATCGATAGTCCATATCTCGGAAACTATAAGAGATAATGCAATTTGGCAACCGGCAATGTAATTAGCATGCCGAATATTACTTGGAATGTGAATTGCAACTAAATCGCCAATAGATAAGACCATTTTACAATTTGGGCCCAAGTTAGAAGCAGAGCCTAAGGTGTAAATTATCGATAGTCCATATCTCGGAAACTATAAGAGTTAATGCAATTTGGCAACCGGCAATGTAATTAGCATGCCGAATATTACTTGGAATGTGAATTGGAACGAAATCGCCAATAGATAAGACCATTTTACAATTTGGGCCCAAGTTAGAAGCAGAGCCTAAGGTGTAAATTATCGATAGTCCATATCTCGGAAACTATAAGAGATAATGCAATTTGGCAACCGGCAATGTAATTAGCATGCCGAATATTACTTGGAATGTGAATTGGAACGAAATCGCCAATAGATAAGACCATTTTACAATTTGGGCCCAAGTTAGAAGCAGAGCCTAAGGTGTAAATTATTGATAGTCCATATCTCGGAAACTATAAGAGATAATGCAATTTCGCAACCGGCAATGTAATTAGCATGCCGAATATCACTTGTAATGTGAATTGGGACGAAATCGCCAATAGATAAGACCATTTTACAATTTGGGCCCAAGTTAGAAGCAGAGCCTAAGGTGTAAATTATCGATAGTCCATATCTCGGAAACTATAAGAGATAATGCAATTTGGTAACCGGCAATGTAATTAGCATGCCGAATATCACTTGGAATGTGAATTGGGACGAAATCGCCAATAGATAAGACCATTTTACAATTTGGGCCCAAGTTAGAAGCAGAGCCTAAGGTGTAAATTATCGATAGTCCATATCTCGGAAACTATAAGAGATAATGCAATTTGGCAACCGGCAATGTAATTAGCATGCCGAATATTACTTGGAATGTGAATTGGAACGAAATCGCCAATAGATAAGACCATTTTACAATTTGGGCCCAAGTTAGAAGCAGAGCCTAAGGTGTAAATTATCGATAGTCCATATCTCGGAAACTATAAGAGATAATGCAATTTGGCAACCGGCAATGTAATTAGCATGCCGAATATTACTTGGAATGTGAATTGGAACGAAATCGCCAATAGATAAGACCATTTTACAATTTGGGCCCAAGTTAGAAGCAGAGCCTAAGGTGTAAATTATCGATAGTCCATATCTCGGAAACTATAAGAGATAATGCAATTTGGCAACCGGCAATGTAATTAGCATGCCGAATATTACTTGGAATGTGAATTGGAACGAAATCGCCAATATATAAGACCATTTTACAATTTGGGCCCAAGTTAGAAGCAGAGCCTAAGGTGTAAATTATCGATAGTCCATATCTCGGAAACTATAAGAGATAATGCAATTTGGCAACCGGCAATGTAATTAGCATGCCGAATATTACTTGGAATGTGAATTGGAACGAAATCGCCAATAGATAAGACCATTTTACAATTTGGGACCAAGTTAGAAGCAGAGCCTAAGGTGTAAATTATTGATAGTCCATATCTCGGAAACTATAAGAGATAATGCAATTTCGCAACCGGCAATGTAATTAGCATGCCGAATATCACTTGGAATGTGAATTGGGACGAAATCGCCAATAGATAAGACCATTTTACAATTTGGGCCCAAGTTAGAAGCAGAGCCTAAGGTGTAAATTATCGATAGTCCATATCTCGGAAACTATAAGAGATAATGCAATTTGGCAACCGGCAATGTAATTAGCATGCCGAATATTACTTGGAATGTGAATTGGAACGAAATCGCCAATAGATAAGACCATTTTACAATTTGGGCCCAAGTTAGAAGCAGAGCCTAAGGTGTAAATTATCGATAGTCCATATCTCGGAAACTATAAGAGATAATGCAATTTGGCAACCGGCAATGTAATTAGCATGCCGAATATTACTTGGAATGTGAATTGGAACGAAATCGCCAATAGATAAGACCATTTTACAATTTGGGCCCAAGTTAGAAGCAGAGCCTAAGGTGTAAATTATCGATAGTCCATATCTCGGAAACTATAAGAGATAATGCAATTTCGCAACCGGCAATGTAATTAGCATGCCGAATATTACTTGGAGTGTGAATTGGAACGAAATCGCCAATAGATAAGACCATTTTACAATTTGGGCCCAAGTTAGAAGCAGAGCCTAAGGTGTAAATTATCGATAGTCCATATCTCGGAAACTATAAGAGATAATGCAATTTGGCAACCGGCAATGTAATTAGCATGCCGAATATTACTTGGAATGTGAATTGGAACGAAATAGCCAATAGATAAGACCATTTTACAATTTGGGCCCAAGTTAGAAGCAGAGCCTAAGGTGTAAATTATCGATAGTCCATATCTCGGAAACTATAAGAGATAATGCAATTTGGCAATCGGCAATGTAATTAGCATGCCGAATATTACTTGGAATGTGAATTGGAACGAAATCGCCAATAGATAAGACCATTTTACAATTTGGGCCCAAGTTAGAAGCAGAGCCTAAGGTGTAAATTATCGATAGTCCATATCTCGGAAACTATAAGAGATAATGCAATTTGGCAACCGGCAATGTAATTAGCATGCCGAATATTACTTGGAATGTGAATTGGAACGAAATCGCCAATAGATAAGACCATTTTACAATTTGGGCCCAACTTAGAAGCAGAGCCTAAGGTGTAAATTATCGATAGTCCATATCTCGGAAACTATAAGAGATAATGCAATTTGGCAACCGGCAATGTAATTAGCATGCCGAATATTACTTGGAATGTGAATTGGAACGAAATCGCCAATAGATAAGACCATTTTACAATTTGGGCCCAAGTTAGAAGCAGAGCCTAAGGTGTAAATTATCGATAGTCCATATCTCGGAAACTATAAGAGATAATGCAATTTCGCAACCGGCAATGTAATTAGCATGCCGAATATCACTTGGAATGTGAATTGGGACGAAATCGCCAATAGATAAGACCATTTTACAATTTGGGCCCAAGTTAGAAGCAGAGCCTAAGGTGTAAATTATCGATAGTCCATATCTCGGAAACTATAAGAGATAATGCAATTTGGCAACCGGCAATGTAATTAGCATGCCGAATATTACTTGGAATGTGAATTGGAACGAAATAGCCAATAGATAAGACCATTTTACAATTTGGGCCCAAGTTAGAAGCAGAGCCTAAGGTGTAAATTATCGATAGTCCATATCTCGGAAACTATAAGAGATAATGCAATTTGGCAATCGGCAATGTAATTAGCATGCCGAATATTACTTGGAATGTGAATTGGAACGAAATCGCCAATAGATAAGACCATTTTACAATTTGGGCCCAAGTTAGAAGCAGAGCCTAAGGTGTAAATTATCGATAGTCCATATCTCGGAAACTATAAGAGATAATGCAATTTGGCAACCGGCAATGTAATTAGCATGCCGAATATTACTTGGAATGTGAATTGGAACGAAATCGCCAATAGATAAGACCATTTTACAATTTGGGCCCAACTTAGAAGCAGAGCCTAAGGTGTAAATTATCGATAGTCCATATCTCGGAAACTATAAGAGATAATGCAATTTGGCAACCGGCAATGTAATTAGCATGCCGAATATTACTTGGAATGTGAATTGGAACGAAATCGCCAATAGATAAGACCATTTTACATTTTGGGCCCAAGCTAGAAGCAGAGCCTAAGGTGTAAATTATTGATAGTCCATATCTCGGAAACTATAAGAGATAATGCAATTTCGCAACCGGCAATGTAATTAGCATGCCGAATATCACTTGGAATGTGAATTGGGACGAAATCGCCAATAGATAAGACCATTTTACAATTTGGGCCCAAGTTAGAAGCAGAGCCTAAGGTGTAAATTATCGATAGTCCATATCTCGGAAACTATAAGAGATAATGCAATTTGGCAACCGGCAATGTAATTAGCATGCCGAATATTACTTGGAATGAGAATTGGAACGAAATAGCCAATAGATAAGACCATTTTACAATTTGGGCCCAAGTTAGAAGCAGAGCCTAAGGTGTAAATTATCGATAGTCCATATCTCGGAAACTATAAGAGATAATGCAATTTGGCAACCGGCAATGTAATTAGCATGCCGAATATTACTTGGAATGTGAATTGGAACGAAATCGCCAATAGATAAGACCATTTTACAATTTGGGCCCAAGTTAGAAGCAGAGCCTAAGGTGTAAATTATCGATAGTCCATATCTCGGAAACTATAAGAGATAATGCAATTTCGCAACCGGCAATGTAATTAGCATGCCGAATATTACTTGGAATGTGAATTGGAACGAAATCGCCAATAGATAAGACCATTTTACAATTTGGGCCCAAGTTAGAAGCAGAGCCTAAGGTGTAAATTATCGATAGTCCATATCTCGGAAACTATAAGAGATAATGCAATTTCGCAACCGGCAATGTAATTAGCATGCCGAATATTACTTGGAATGTGAATTGGAACGAAATCGCCAATAGATAAGACCATTTTACAATTTGGGCCCAAGTTAGAAGCAGAGCCTAAGGTGTAAATTATCGATAGTCCATATCTCGGAAACTATAAGAGATAATGCAATTTGGCAACCGGCAATGTAATTAGCATGCCGAATATTACTTGGAATGTGAATTGGAACGAAATCGCCAATAGATAAGACCATTTTACAATTTGGGCCCAAGTTAGAAGCAGAGCCTAAGGTGTAAATTATTGATAGTCCATATCTCGGAAACTATAAGAGATAATGCAATTTCGCAACCGGCAATGTAATTAGCATGCCGAATATCACTTGGAATGTGAATTGGGACGAAATCGCCAATAGATAAGACCATTTTACAATTTGGGCCCAAGTTAGAAGCAGAGCCTAAGGTGTAAATTATCGATAGTCCATATCTCGGAAACTATAAGAGATAATGCAATTTGGCAACCGGCAATGTAATTAGCATGCCGAATATTACTTGGAATGAGAATTGGAACGAAATAGCCAATAGATAAGACCATTTTACAATTTGGGCCCAAGTTAGAAGCAGAGCCTAAGGTGTAAATTATCGATAGTCCATATCTCGGAAACTATAAGAGATAATGCAATTTGGCAACCGGCAATGTAATTAGCATGCCGAATATTACTTGGAATGTGAATTGGAACGAAATCGCCAATAGATAAGACCATTTTACAATTTGGGCCCAAGTTAGAAGCAGAGCCTAAGGTGTAAATTATCGATAGTCCATATCTCGGAAACTATAAGAGATAATGCAATTTCGCAACCGGCAATGTAATTAGCATGCCGAATATTACTTGGAGTGTGAATTGGAACGAAATCGCCAATAGATAAGACCATTTTACAATTTGGGCCCAAGTTAGAAGCAGAGCCTAAGGTGTAAATTATCGATAGTCCATATCTCGGAAACTATAAGAGATAATGCAATTTGGCAACCGGCAATGTAATTAGCATGCCGAATATTACTTGGAATGTGAATTGGAACGAAATCGCCAATAGATTAGACCATTTTACAATTTGGGCCCAAGTTAGAAGCAGAGGCTAAGGTGTAAATTATCGATAGTCCATATCTCGGAAACTATAAGAGATAATGCAATTTGGCAACCGGCAATGTAATTAGCATGCCGAATATTACTTGGAATGTGAATTGGAACGAAATCGCCAATAGATAAGACCATTTTACAATTTGGGCCCAAGTTAGAAGCAGAGCCTAAGGTGTAAATTATCGATAGTCCATATCTCGGAAACTATAAGAGATAATGCAATTTCGCAACCGGCAATGTAATTAGCATGCCGAATATTACTTGGAGTGTGAATTGGAACGAAATCGCCAATAGATAAGACCATTTTACAATTTGGGCCCAAGTTAGAAGCAGAGCCTAAGGTGTAAATTATCGATAGTCCATATCTCGGAAACTATAAGAGATAATGCAATTTGGCAACCGGCAGTGTAATTAGCATGCCGAATATTACTTGGAATGTGAATTGGAACGAAATAGCCAATAGATAAGACCATTTTACAATTTGGGCCCAAGTTAGAAGCAGAGCCTAAGGTGTAAATTATCGATAGTCCATATCTCGGAAACTATAAGAGATAATGCAATTTGGCAACCGGCAATGTAATTAGCATGCCGAATATTACTTGGAATGTGAATTGGAACGAAATAGCCAATAGATAAGACCATTTTACAATTTGGGCCCAAGTTAGAAGCAGAGCCTAAGGTGTAAATTATCGATAGTCCATATCTCGGAAACTATAAGAGATAATGCAATTTGGCAACCGGCAATGTAATTAGCATGCCGAATATTACTTGGAATGTGAATTGGAACGAAATCGCCAATAGATAAGACCATTTTACAATTTGGGCCCAAGTTAGAAGCAGAGCCTAAGGTGTAAATTATCGATAGTCCATATCTCGGAAACTATAAGAGATAATGCAATTTGGCAACCGGCAATGTAATTAGCATGCCGAATATTACTTGGAATGTGAATTGGAACGAAATCGCCAATAGATAAGACCATTTTACAATTTGGGCCCAAGTTAGAAGCAGAGCCTAAGGTGTAAATTATTGATAGTCCATATCTCGGAAACTATAAGAGATAATGCAATTTCGCAACCGGCAATGTAATTAGCATGCCGAATATCACTTGGAATGTGAATTGGGACGAAATCGCCAATAGATAAGACCATTTTACAATTTGGGCCCAAGTTAGAAGCAGAGCCTAAGGTGTAAATTATCGATAGTCCATATCTCGGAAACTATAAGAGATAATGCAATTTGGCAACCGGCAATGTAATTAGCATGCCGAATATTACTTGGAATGTGAATTGCAACTAAATCGCCAATAGATAAGACCATTTTACAATTTGGGCCCAAGTTAGAAGCAGAGCCTAAGGTGTAAATTATCGATAGTCCATATCTCGGAAACTATAAGAGTTAATGCAATTTGGCAACCGGCAATGTAATTAGCATGCCGAATATTACTTGGAATGTGAATTGGAACGAAATCGCCAATAGATAAGACCATTTTACAATTTGGGCCCAAGTTAGAAGCAGAGCCTAAGGTGTAAATTATCGATAGTCCATATCTCGGAAACTATAAGAGATAATGCAATTTGGCAACCGGCAATGTAATTAGCATGCCGAATATTACTTG
Organism: Rhynchophorus ferrugineus; assembly: GCF_030347505.1. Classification (NCBI taxonomy): domain Eukaryota; kingdom Metazoa; phylum Arthropoda; class Insecta; order Coleoptera; family Curculionidae; genus Rhynchophorus; species Rhynchophorus ferrugineus. Next base: position 135,222 of record NW_027472874.1, read on the forward strand.
GAATGTGAATTGGAACGAAATCGCCAATAGATAAGACCATTTTACAATTTGGGCCCAAGTTAGAAGCAGAGCCTAAGGTGTAAATTATTGATAGTCCATATCTCGGAAACTATAAGAGATAATGCAATTTCGCAACCGGCAATGTAATTAGCATGCCGAATATCACTTAGAATGTGAATTGGGACGAAATCGCCAATAGATAAGACCATTTTACAATTTGGGCCCAAGTTAGAAGCAGAGCCTAAGGTGTAAATTATCGATAGTCCATATCTCGGAAACTATAAGAGATAATGCAATTTGGTAACCGGCAATGTAATTAGCATGCCGAATATCACTTGGAATGTGAATTGGGACGAAATCGCCAATAGATAAGACCATTTTACAATTTGGGCCCAAGTTAGAAGCAGAGCCTAAGGTGTAAATTATCGATAGTCCATATCTCGGAAACTATAAGAGATAATGCAATTTGGCAACCGGCAATGTAATTAGCATGCCGAATATTACTTGGAATGTGAATTGGAACGAAATCGCCAATAGATAAGACCATTTTACAATTTGGGCCCAAGTTAGAAGCAGAGCCTAAGGTGTAAATTATCGATAGTCCATATCTCGGAAACTATAAGAGATAATGCAATTTGGCAACCGGCAATGTAATTAGCATGCCGAATATTACTTGGAATGTGAATTGGAACGAAATCGCCAATAGATAAGACCATTTTACAATTTGGGCCCAAGTTAGAAGCAGAGCCTAAGGTGTAAATTATCGATAGTCCATATCTCGGAAACTATAAGAGATAATGCAATTTGGCAACCGGCAATGTAATTAGCATGCCGAATATTACTTGGAATGTGAATTGGAACGAAATCGACAATATATAAGACCATTTTACAATTTGGGCCCAAGTTAGAAGCAGAGCCTAAGGTGTAAATTATCGATAGTCCATATCTCGGAAACTATAAGAGATAATGCAATTTGGCAACCGGCAATGTAATTAGCATGCCGAATATTACTTGGAATGTGAATTGGAACGATATCGCCAATAGATAAGACCATTTTACAATTTGGGAACAAGTTAGAAGCAGAGCCTAAGGTGTAAATTATTGATAGTCCATATCTCGGAAACTATAAGAGATAATGCAATTTCGCAACCGGCAATGTAATTAGCATGCCGAATATCACTTGGAATGTGAATTGGGACGAAATCGCCAATAGATAAGACCATTTTACAATTTGGGCCCAAGTTAGAAGCAGAGCCTAAGGTGTAAATTATCGATAGTCCATATCTCGGAAACTATAAGAGATAATGCAATTTGGCAACCGGCAATGTAATTAGCATGCCGAATATTACTTGGAATGTGAATTGGAACGAAATCGCCAATAGATAAGACCATTTTACAATTTGGGCCCAAGTTAGAAGCAGAGCCTAAGGTGTAAATTATCGATAGTCCATATCTCGGAAACTATAAGAGATAATGCAATTTGGCAACCGGCAATGTAATTAGCATGCCGAATATTACTTGGAATGTGAATTGGAACGAAATCGCCAATAGATAAGACCATTTTACAATTTGGGCCCAAGTTAGAAGCAGAGCCTAAGGTGTAAATTATCGATAGTCCATATCTCGGAAACTATAAGAGATAATGCAATTTCGCAACCGGCAATGTAATTAGCATGCCGAATATTACTTGGAGTGTGAATTGGAACGAAATCGCCAATAGATAAGACCATTTTACAATTTGGGCCCAAGTTAGAAGCAGAGCCTAAGGTGTAAATTATCGATAGTCCATATCTCGGAAACTATAAGAGATAATGCAATTTGGCAACCGGCAATGTAATTAGCATGCCGAATATTACTTGGAATGTGAATTGGAACGAAATAGCCAATAGATAAGACCATTTTACAATTTGGGCCCAAGTTAGAAGCAGAGCCTAAGGTGTAAATTATCGATAGTCCATATCTCGGAAACTATAAGAGATAATGCAATTTGGCAACCGGCAATGTAATTAGCATGCCGAATATTACTTGGAATGTGAATTGGAACGAAATCGCCAATAGATAAGACCATTTTACAATTTGGGCCCAAGTTAGAAGCAGAGCCTAAGGTGTAAATTATCGATAGTCCATATCTCGGAAACTATAAGAGATAATGCAATTTGGCAACCGGCAATGTAATTAGCATGCCGAATATTACTTGGAATGTGAATTGGAACGAAATCGCCAATAGATAAGACCATTTTACAATTTGGGCCCAACTTAGAAGCAGAGCCTAAGGTGTAAATTATCGATAGTCCATATCTCGGAAACTATAAGAGATAATGCAATTTGGCAACCGGCAATGTAATTAGCATGCCGAATATTACTTGGAATGTGAATTGGAACGAAATCGCCAATAGATAAGACCATTTTACAATTTGGGCCCAAGTTAGAAGCAGAGCCTAAGGTGTAAATTATTGATAGTCCATATCTCGGAAACTATAAGAGATAATGCAATTTCGCAACCGGCAATGTAATTAGCATGCCGAATATCACTTGGAATGTGAATTGGGACGAAATCGCCAATAGATAAGACCATTTTACAATTTGGGCCCAAGTTAGAAGCAGAGCCTAAGGTGTAAATTATCGATAGTCCATATCTCGGAAACTATAAGAGATAATGCAATTTGGCAACCGGCAATGTAATTAGCATGCCGAATATTACTTGGAATGAGAATTGGAACGAAATAGCCAATAGATAAGACCATTTTACAATTTGGGCCCAAGTTAGAAGCAGAGCCTAAGGTGTAAATTATCGATAGTCCATATCTCGGAAACTATAAGAGATAATGCAATTTGGCAACCGGCAATGTAATTAGCATGCCGAATATTACTTGGAATGTGAATTGGAACGAAATCGCCAATAGATAAGACCATTTTACAATTTGGGCCCAAGTTAGAAGCAGAGCCTAAGGTGTAAATTATCGATAGTCCATATCTCGGAAACTATAAGAGATAATGCAATTTCGCAACCGGCAATGTAATTAGCATGCCGAATATTACTTGGAATGTGAATAGGAACGAAATCGCCAATAGATAAGGCCATTTTACAATTTGGGCCCAAGTTAGAAGCAGAGCCTAAGGTGTAAATTATCGATAGTCCATATCTCGGAAACTATAAGAGATAATGCAATTTGGCAACCGGCAATGTAATTAGCATGCCGAATATTACTTGGAATGTGAATTGGAACGAAATCGCCAATAGATAAGACCATTTTACAATTTGGGCCCAAGTTAGAAGCAGAGCCAAAGGTGTAAATTATTGATAGTCCATATCTCGGAAACTATAAGAGATAATGCAATTTCGCAACCGGCAATGTAATTAGCATGCCGAATATCACTTGGAATGTGAATTGGGACGAAATCGCCAATAGATAAGACCATTTTACAATTTGCCCCCAAGTTAGAAGCAGAGCCTAAGGTGTAAATTATCGATAGTCCATATCTCGGAAACTATAAGAGATAATGCAATTTGGCAACCGGCAATGTAATTAGCATGCCGAATATTACTTGGAATGAGAATTGGAACGAAATAGCCAATAGATAAGACCATTTTACAATTTGGGCCCAAGTTAGAAGCAGAGCCTAAGGTGTAAATTATCGATAGTCCATATCTCGGAAACTATAAGAGATAATGCAATTTGGCAACCGGCAATGTAATTAGCATGCCGAATATTACTTGGAATGTGAATTGGAACGAAATCGCCAATAGATAAGACCATTTTACAATTTGGGCCCAAGTTAGAAGCAGAGCCAAAGGTGTAAATTATTGATAGTCCATATCTCGGAAACTATAAGAGATAATGCAATTTCGCAACCGGCAATGTAATTAGCATGCCGAATATCACTTGGAATGTGAATTGGGACGAAATCGCCAATAGATAAGACCATTTTACAATTTGCCCCCAAGTTAGAAGCAGAGCCTAAGGTGTAAATTATCGATAGTCCATATCTCGGAAACTATAAGAGATAATGCAATTTGGCAACCGGCAATGTAATTAGCATGCCGAATATTACTTGGAATGTGAATTGGAACGAAATCGCCAATAGATAAGACCATTTTACAATTTGGGCCCAAGTTAGAAGCAGAGCCTAAGGTGTAAATTATCGATAGTCCATATCTCGGAAACTATAAGAGATAATGCAATTTGGCAACCGGCAATGTAATTAGCATGCCGAATATTACTTGGAATGTGAATTGGAACGAAATCGCCAATAGATAAGACCATTTTACAATTTGGGCCCAAGTTAGAAGCAGAGCCTAAGGTGTAAATTATCGATAGTCCATATCTCGGAAACTATAAGAGATAATGCAATTTCGCAACCGGCAATGTAATTAGCATGCCGAATATTACTTGGAGTGTGAATTGGAACGAAATCGCCAATAGATAAGACCATTTTACAATTTGGGCCCAAGTTAGAAGCAGAGCCTAAGGTGTAAATTATCGATAGTCCATATCTCGGAAACTATAAGAGATAATGCAATTTGGCAACCGGCAGTGTAATTAGCATGCCGAATATTACTTGGAATGTGAATTGGAACGAAATAGCCAATAGATAAGACCATTTTACAATTTGGGCCCAAGTTAGAAGCAGAGCCTAAGGTGTAAATTATCGATAGTCCATATCTCGGAAACTATAAGAGATAATGCAATTTGGCAACCGGCAATGTAATTAGCATGCCGAATATTACTTGGAATGTGAATTGGAACGAAATCGCCAATATATAAGACCATTTTACAATTTGGGCCCAAGTTAGAAGCAGAGCCTAAGGTGTAAATTATCGATAGTCAATATCTCGGAAACTATAAGAGATAATGCAATTTGGCAACCGGCAATGTAATTAGCATGCCGAATATTACTTGGAATGTGAATTGGAACGAAATCGCCAATAGATAAGACCATTTTACAATTTGGGCCCAAGTTAGAAGCAGAGCCTAAGGTGTAAATTATCGATAGTCCATATCTCGGAAACTATAAGAGATAATGCAATTTGGCAACCGGCAGTGTAATTAGCATGCCGAATATTACTTGGAATGTGAATTGGAACGAAATAGCCAATAGATAAGACCATTTTACAATTTGGGCCCAAGTTAGAAGCAGAGCCTAAGGTGTAAATTATCGATAGTCCATATCTCGGAAACTATAAGAGATAATGCAATTTGGCAACCGGCAATGTAATTAGCATGCCGAATATTACTTGGAATGTGAATTGGAACGAAATCGCCAATAGATAAGACCATTTTACAATTTGGGCCCAAGTTAGAAGCAGAGCCTAAGGTGTAAATTATCGATAGTCCATATCTCGGAAACTATAAGAGATAATGCAATTTGGCAACCGGCAATGTAATTAGCATGCCGAATATTACTTGGAATGTGAATTGGAACGAAATCGCCAATAGATAAGACCATTTTACAATTTGGGCCCAAGTTAGAAGCAGAGCCTAAGGTGTAAATTATCGATAGTCCATATCTCGGAAACTATAAGAGATAATGCAATTTGGCAACCGGCAATGTAATTAGCATGCCGAATATTACTTGGAATGTGAATTGGAACGAAATCGCCAATAGATAAGACCATTTTACAATTTGGGCCCAAGTTAGAAGCAGAGCCTAAGGTGTAAATTATTGATAGTCCATATCTCGGAAACTATAAGAGATAATGCAATTTCGCAACCGGCAATGTAATTAGCATGCCGAATATCACTTGGAATGTGAATTGGGACGAAATCGCCAATAGATAAGACCATTTTACAATTTGGGCCCAAGTTAGAAGCAGAGCCTAAGGTGTAAATTTTCGATAGTCCATATCTCGGAAACTATAACAGATAATGCAATTTGGCAACCGGCAATGTAATTAGCATGCCGAATATTACTTGGAATGAGAATTGGAACGAAATAGCCAATAGATAAGACCATTTTACAATTTGGGCCCAAGTTAGAAGCAGAGCCTAAGGTGTAAATTATCGATAGTCCATATCTCGGAAACTATAAGAGATAATGCAATTTGGCAACCGGCAATGTAATTAGCATGCCGAATATTACTTGGAATGTGAATTGGAACGAAATCGCCAATAGATAAGACCATTTTACAATTTGGGCCCAAGTTAGAAGCAGAGCCTAAGGTGTAAATTATCGATAGTCCATATCTCGGAAACTATAAGAGATAATGCAATTTCGCAACCGGCAATGTAATTAGCATGCCGAATATTACTTGGAATGTGAATTGGAACGAAATCGCCAATAGATAAGACCATTTTACAATTTGGGCCCAAGTTAGAAGCAGAGCCTAAGGTGTAAATTATCGATAGTCCATATCTCGGAAACTATAAGAGATAATGCAATTTGGCAACCGGCAATGTAATTAGCATGCCGAATATTACTTGGAATGTGAATTGGAACGAAATCGCCAATAGATAAGACCATTTTACAATTTGGGCCCAAGTTAGAAGCAGAGCCTAAGGTGTAAATTATCGATAGTCCATATCTCGGAAACTATAAGAGATAATGCAATTTGGCAACCGGCAATGTAATTAGCATGCCGAATATTACTTGGAATGTGAATTGGAACGAAATCGCCAATATATAAGACCATTTTACAATTTGGGCCCAAGTTAGAAGCAGAGCCTAAGGTGTAAATTATCGATAGTCCATATCTCGGAAACTATAAGAGATAATGCAATTTGGCAACCGGCAATGTAATTAGCATGCCGAATATTACTTGGAATGTGAATTGGAACGAAATCGCCAATAGATAAGACCATTTTACAATTTGGGCCCAAGTTAGAAGCAGAGCCTAAGGTGTAAATTATCGATAGTCCATATCTCGGAAACTATAAGAGATAATGCAATTTGGCAACCGGCAATGTAATTAGCATGCCGAATATTACTTGGAATGTGAATTGGAACGAAATCGCCAATAGATAAGACCATTTTACAATTTGGGCCCAAGTTAGAAGCAGAGCCTAAGGTGTAAATTATCGATAATCCATATCTCGGAAACTATAAGAGATAATGCAATTTCGCAACCGGCAATGTAATTAGCATGCCGAATATTACTTGGAGTGTGAATTGGAACGAAATCGCCAATAGATAAGACCATTTTACAATTTGGGCCCAAGTTAGAAGCAGAGCCTAAGGTGTAAATTATCGATAGTCCATATCTCGGAAACTATAAGAGATAATGCAATTTGGCAACCGGCAGTGTAATTAGCATGCCGAATATTACTTGGAATGTGAATTGGAACGAAATAGCCAATAGATAAGACCATTTTACAATTTGGGCCCAAGTTAGAAGCAGAGCCTAAGGTGTAAATTATCGATAGTCCATATCTCGGAAACTATAAGAGATAATGCAATTTGGCAACCGGCAATGTAATTAGCATGCCGAATATTACTTGGAATGTGAATTGGAACGAAATCGCCAATAGATAAGACCATTTTACAATTTGGGCCCAAGTTAGAAGCAGAGCCTAAGGTGTAAATTATCGATAGTCCATATCTCGGAAACTATAAGAAATAATGCAATTTGGCAACCGGCAATGTAATTAGCATGCCGAATATTACTTGGAATGTGAATTGGAACGAAATCGCCAATAGATAAGACCATTTTACAATTTGGGCCCAAGTTAGAAGCAGAGCCTAAGGTGTAAATTATCGATAGTCCATATCTCGGAAACTATAAGAGATAATGCAATTTGGCAAACGGCAATGTAATTAGCATGCCGAATATTACTTGGAATGTGAATTGGAACGAAATCGCCAATAGATAAGACCATTTTACAATTTGGGCCCAAGTTAGAAGCAGAGCCTAAGATGTAAATTATCGATAGTCCATATCTCGGAAACTATAAGAGATAATGCAATTTGGCAACCGGCAATGTAATTAGCATGCCGAATATTACTTGGAATGTGAATTGGAACGAAATCGCCAATAGATAAGACCATTTTACAATTTGGGCCCAAGTTAGAAGCAGAGCCTAAGGTGTAAATTATTGATAGTCCATATCTCGGAAACTATAAGAGATAATGCAATTTCGCAACCGGCAATGTAATTAGCATGCCGAATATCACTTGGAATGTGAATTGGGACGAAATCGCCAATAGATAAGACCATTTTACAATTTGGGCCCAAGTTAGAAGCAGAGCCTAAGGTGTAAATTATCGATAGTCCATATCTCGGAAACTATAAGAGATAATGCAATTTGGTAACCGGCAATGTAATTAGCATGCCGAATATCACTTGGAATGTGAATTGGGACGAAATCGCCAATAGATAAGACCATTTTACAATTTGGGCCCAAGTTAGAAGCAGAGCCTAAGGTGTAAATTATCGATAGTCCATATCTCGGAAACTATAAGAGATAATGCAATTTGGCAACCGGCAATGTAATTAGCATGCCGAATATTACTTGGAATGTGAATTGGAACGAAATCGCCAATAGATAAGACCATTTTACAATTTGGGCCCAAGTTAGAAGCAGAGCCTAAGGTGTAAATTATCGATAGTCCATATCTCGGAAACTATAAGAGATAATGCAATTTGGCAACCGGCAATGTAATTAGCATGCCGAATATTACTTGGAATGTGAATTGGAACGAAATCGCCAATAGATAAGACCATTTTACAATTTGGGCCCAAGTTAGAAGCAGAGCCTAAGGTGTAAATTATCGATAGTCCATATCTCGGAAACTATAAGAGATAATGCAATTTCGCAACCGGCAATGTAATTAGCATGCCGAATATTACTTGGAGTGTGAATTGGAACGAAATCGCCAATAGATAAGACCATTTTACAATTTGGGCCCAAGTTAGAAGCAGAGCCTAAGGTGTAAATTATCGATAGTCCATATCTCGGAAACTATAAGAGATAATGCAATTTGGCAACCGGCAATGTAATTAGCATGCCGAATATTACTTGGAATGTGAATTGGAACGAAATCGCCAATAGATAAGACCATTTTACAATTTGGGCCCAAGTTAGAAGCAGAGCCTAAGGTGTAAATTATTGATAGTCCATATCTCGGAAACTATAAGAGATAATGCAATTTCGCAACCGGCAATGTAATTAGCATGCCGAATATCACTTGGAATGTGAATTGGGACGAAATCGCCAATAGATAAGACCATTTTACAATTTGGGCCCAAGTTAGAAGCAGAGCCTAAGGTGTAAATTATCGATAGTCCATATCTCGGAAACTATAAGAGATAATGCAATTTGGTAACCGGCAATGTAATTAGCATGCCGAATATCACTTGGAATGTGAATTGGGACGAAATCGCCAATAGATAAGACCATTTTACAATTTGGGCCCAAGTTAGAAGCAGAGCCTAAGGTGTAAATTATCGATAGTCCATATCTCGGAAACTATAAGAGATAATGCAATTTGGCAACCGGCAATGTAATTAGCATGCCGAATATTACTTGGAATGTGAATTGGAACGAAATCGCCAATAGATAAGACCATTTTACAATTTGGGCCCAAGTTAGAAGCAGAGCCTAAGGTGTAAATTATCGATAGTCCATATCTCGGAAACTATAAGAGATAATGCAATTTCGCAACCGGCAATGTAATTAGCATGCCGAATATTACTTGGAGTGTGAATTGGAACGAAATCGCCAATAGATAAGACCATTTTACAATTTGGGCCCAAGTTAGAAGCAGAGCCTAAGGTGTAAATTATCGATAGTCCATATCTCGGAAACTATAAGAGATAATGCAATTTGGCAACCGGCAGTGTAATTAGCATGCCGAATATTACTTGGAATGTGAATTGGAACGAAATAGCCAATAGATAAGACCATTTTACAATTTGGGCCCAAGTTAGAAGCAGAGCCTAAGGTGTAAATTATCGATAGTCCATATCTCGGAAACTATAAGAGATAATGCAATTTCGCAACCGGCAATGTAATTAGCATGCCGAATATTACTTGGAGTGTGAATTGGAACGAAATCGCCAATAGATAAGACCATTTTACAATTTGGGCCCAAGTTAGAAGCAGAGCCTAAGGTGTAAATTATCGATAGTCCATATCTCGGAAACTATAAGAGATAATGCAATTTGGCAACCGGCAGTGTAATTAGCATGCCGAATATTACTTGGAATGTGAATTGGAACGAAATAGCCAATAGATAAGACCATTTTACAATTTGGGCCCAAGTTAGAAGCAGAGCCTAAGGTGTAAATTATCGATAGTCCATATCTCGGAAACTATAAGAGATAATGCAATTTGGCAACCGGCAATGTAATTAGCATGCCGAATATTACTTGGAATGTGAATTGGAACGAAATCGCCAATAGATAAGACCATTTTACAATTTGGGCCCAAGTTAGAAGCAGAGCCTAAGGTGTAAATTATCGATAGTCCATATCTCGGAAACTATAAGAGATAATGCAATTTGGCAACCGGCAATGTAATTAGCATGCCGAATATTACTTGGAATGTGAATTGGAACGAAATCGCCAATAGATAAGACCATTTTACAATTTGGGCCCAAGTTAGAAGCAGAGCCTAAGGTGTAAATTATCGATAGTCCATATCTCGGAAACTATAAAAGATAATGCAATTTGGCAACCGGCAATGTAATTAGCATGCCGAATATTACTTGGAATGTGAATTGGAACGAAATAGCCAATAGATAAGACCATTTTACAATTTGGGCCCAAGTTAGAAGCAGAGCCTAAGGTGTAAATTATCGATAGTCCATATCTCGGAAACTATAAGAGATAATGCAATTTGGCAACCGGCAATGTAATTAGCATGCCGAATATTACTTGGAATGTGAATTGGAACGAAATCGCCAATAGATAAGACCATTTTACAATTTGGGCCCAAGTTAGAAGCAGAGCCTAAGGTGTAAATTATCGATAGTCCATATCTCATAAACTATAAGAGATAATGCAATTTGGCAACCGGCAATGTAATTAGCATGCCGAATATTACTTGGAATGTGAATTGGAACGAAATCGCCAATAGATAAGACCATTTTACAATTTGGGCCCAACTTAGAAGCAGAGCCTAAGGTGTAAATTATCGATAGTCCATATCTCGGACACTATAAGAGATAATGCAATTTGGCAACCGGCAATGTAATTAGCATGCCGAATATTACTTGGAATGTGAATTGGAACGAAATCGCCAATAGATAAGACCATTTTACAATTTGGGCCCAAGTTAGAAGCAGAGCCTAAGGTGTAAATTATTGATAGTCCATATCTCGGAAACTATAAGAGATAATGCAATTTCGCAACCGGCAATGTAATTAGCATGCCGAATATCACTTGGAATGTGAATTGGGACGAAATCGCCAATAGATAAGACCATTTTACAATTTGGGCCCAAGTTAGAAGCAGAGCCTAAGGTGTAAATTATCGATAGTCCATATCTCGGAAACTATAAGAGATAATGCAATTTGGCAACCGGCAATGTAATTAGCATGCCGAATATTACTTGGAATGTGAATTGGAACGAAATCGCCAATAGATAAGACCATTTTACAATTTGGGCCCAAGTTAGAAGCAGAGCCTAAGGTGTAAATTATCGATAGTCCATATCTCGGAAACTATAAGAGATAATGCAATTTGGCAACCGGCAATGTAATTAGCATGCCGAATATTACTTGGAATGTGAATTGGAACGAAATCGCCAATAGATAAGACCATTTTACAATTTGGGCCCAAGTTAGAAGCAGAGCCTAAGGTGTAAATTATCGATAGTCCATATCTCGGAAACTATAAGAGATAATGCAATTTCGCAACCGGCAATGTAATTAGCATGCCGAATATTACTTGGAGTGTGAATTGGAACGAAATCGCCAATAGATAAGACCATTTTACAATTTGGGCCCAAGTTAGAAGCAGAGCCTAAGGTGTAAATTATCGATAGTCCATATCTCGGAAACTATAAGAGATAATGCAATTTGGCAACCGGCAATGTAATTAGCATGCCGAATATTACTTGGAATGTGAATTGGAACGAAATCGCCAATAGATAAGACCATTTTACAATTTGGGCCCAAGTTAGAAGCAGAGCCTAAGGTGTAAATTATTGATAGTCCATATCTCGGAAACTATAAGAGATAATGCAATTTCGCAACCGGCAATGTAATTAGCATGCCGAATATCACTTGGAATGTGAATTGGGACGAAATCGCCAATAGATAAGACCATTTTACAATTTGGGCCCAAGTTAGAAGCAGAGCCTAAGGTGTAAATTATCGATAGTCCATATCTCGGAAACTATAAGAGATAATGCAATTTGGTAACCGGCAATGTAATTAGCATGCCGAATATCACTTGGAATGTGAATTGGGACGAAATCGCCAATAGATAAGACCATTTTACAATTTGGGCCCAAGTTAGAAGCAGAGCCTAAGGTGTAAATTATCGATAGTCCATATCTCGGAAACTATAAGAGATAATGCAATTTGGCAACCGGCAATGTAATTAGCATGCCGAATATTACTTGGAATGTGAATTGGAACGAAATCGCCAATAGATAAGACCATTTTACAATTTGGGCCCAAGTTAGAAGCAGAGCCTAAGGTGTAAATTATCGATAGTCCATATCTCGGAAACTATAAGAGATAATGCAATTTGGCAACCGGCAATGTAATTAGCATGCCGAATATTACTTGGAATGTGAATTGGAACGAAATCGCCAATAGATAAGACCATTTTACAATTTGGGCCCAAGTTAGAAGCAGAGCCTAAGGTGTAAATTATCGATAGTCCATATCTCGGAAACTATAAGAGATAATGCAATTTCGCAACCGGCAATGTAATTAGCATGCCGAATATTACTTGGAGTGTGAATTGGAACGAAATCGCCAATAGATAAGACCATTTTACAATTTGGGCCCAAGTTAGAAGCAGAGCCTAAGGTGTAAATTATCGATAGTCCATATCTCGGAAACTATAAGAGATAATGCAATTTGGCAACCGGCAGTGTAATTAGCATGCCGAATATTACTTGGAATGTGAATTGGAACGAAATAGCCAATAGATAAGACCATTTTACAATTTGGGCCCAAGTTAGAAGCAGAGCCTAAGGTGTAAATTATCGATAGTCCATATCTCGGAAACTATAAGAGATAATGCAATTTCGCAACCGGCAATGTAATTAGCATGCCGAATATTACTTGGAGTGTGAATTGGAACGAAATCGCCAATAGATAAGACCATTTTACAATTTGGGCCCAAGTTAGAAGCAGAGCCTAAGGTGTAAATTATCGATAGTCCATATCTCGGAAACTATAAGAGATAATGCAATTTGGCAACCGGCAGTGTAATTAGCATGCCGAATATTACTTGGAATGTGAATTGGAACGAAATAGCCAATAGATAAGACCATTTTACAATTTGGGCCCAAGTTAGAAGCAGAGCCTAAGGTGTAAATTATCGATAGTCCATATCTCGGAAACTATAAGAGATAATGCAATTTGGCAACCGGCAATGTAATTAGCATGCCGAATATTACTTGGAATGTGAATTGGAACGAAATCGCCAATAGATAAGACCATTTTACAATTTGGGCCCAAGTTAGAAGCAGAGCCTAAGGTGTAAATTATCGATAGTCCATATCTCGGAAACTATAAGAGATAATGCAATTTGGCAACCGGCAATGTAATTAGCATGCCGAATATTACTTGGAATGTGAATTGGAACGAAATCGCCAATAGATAAGACCATTTTACAATTTGGGCCCAAGTTAGAAGCAGAGCCTAAGGTGTAAATTATCGATAGTCCATATCTCGGAAACTATAAAAGATAATGCAATTTGGCAACCGGCAATGTAATTAGCATGCCGAATATTACTTGGAATGTGAATTGGAACGAAATAGCCAATAGATAAGACCATTTTACAATTTGGGCCCAAGTTAGAAGCAGAGCCTAAGGTGTAAATTATCGATAGTCCATATCTCGGAAACTATAAGAGATAATGCAATTTGGCAACCGGCAATGTAATTAGCATGCCGAATATTACTTGGAATGTGAATTGGAACGAAATCGCCAATAGATAAGACCATTTTACAATTTGGGCCCAAGTTAGAAGCAGAGCCTAAGGTGTAAATTATCGATAGTCCATATCTCATAAACTATAAGAGATAATGCAATTTGGCAACCGGCAATGTAATTAGCATGCCGAATATTACTTGGAATGTGAATTGGAACGAAATCGCCAATAGATAAGACCATTTTACAATTTGGGCCCAACTTAGAAGCAGAGCCTAAGGTGTAAATTATCGATAGTCCATATCTCGGACACTATAAGAGATAATGCAATTTGGCAACCGGCAATGTAATTAGCATGCCGAATATTACTTGGAATGTGAATTGGAACGAAATCGCCAATAGATAAGACCATTTTACAATTTGGGCCCAAGTTAGAAGCAGAGCCTAAGGTGTAAATTATTGATAGTCCATATCTCGGAAACTATAAGAGATAATGCAATTTCGCAACCGGCAATGTAATTAGCATGCCGAATATCACTTGGAATGTGAATTGGGACGAAATCGCCAATAGATAAGACCATTTTACAATTTGGGCCCAAGTTAGAAGCAGAGCCTAAGGTGTAAATTATCGATAGTCCATATCTCGGAAACTATAAGAGATAATGCAATTTGGCAACCGGCAATGTAATTAGCATGCCGAATATTACTTGGAATGAGAATTGGAACGAAATAGCCAATAGATAAGACCATTTTACAATTTGGGCCCAAGTTAGAAGCAGAGCCTAAGGTGTAAATTATCGATAGTCCATATCTCGGAAACTATAAGAGATAATGCAATTTGGCAACCGGCAATGTAATTAGCATGCCGAATATTACTTGGAATGTGAATTGGAACGAAATCGCCAATAGATAAGACCATTTTACAATTTGGGCCCAAGTTAGAAGCAGAGCCTAAGGTGTAAATTATCGATAGTCCATATCTCGGAAACTATAAGAGATAATGCAATTTCGCAACCGGCAATGTAATTAGCATGCCGAATATTACTTGGAGTGTGAATTGGAACGAAATCGCCAATAGATAAGACCATTTTACAATTTGGGCCCAAGTTAGAAGCAGAGCCTAAGGTGTAAATTATCGATAGTCCATATCTCGGAAACTATAAGAGATAATGCAATTTGGCAACCGGCAATGTAATTAGCATGCCGAATATTACTTGGAATGTGAATTGGAACGAAATAGCCAATAGATAAGACCATTTTACAATTTGAGCCCAAGTTAGAAGCAGAGCCTAAGGTGTAAATTATCGATAGTCCATATCTCGGAAACTATAAGAGATAATGCAATTTGGCAACCGGCAATGTAATTAGCATGCCGAATATTACTTGGAATGTGAATTGGAACGAAATCGCCAATAGGTAAGACCATTTTACAATTTGGGCCCAAGTTAGAAGCAGAGCCTAAGGTGTAAATTATCGATAGTCCATATCTCGGAAACTATAAGAGATAATTCAATTTGGCAACCGGCAATGTAATTAGCATGCCGAATATTACTTGGAATGTGAATTGGAACGAAATCGCCAATAGATAAGACCATTTTACAATTTGGGCCCAAGTTAGAAGCAGAGCCTAAGGTGTAAATTATCGATAGTCCATATCTCGGAAACTATAAGAGATAATGCAATTTGGCAACCGGCAATGTAATTAGCATGCCGAATATTACTTGGAATGTGATTTGGAACGAAATCGCCAATAGATAAGACCATTTTACAATTTGGGCCCAAGTTAGAAGCAGAGCCTAAGGTGTAAATTATCGATAGTCCATATCTCGGAAACTATAAGAGATAATGCAATTTGGCAACCGGCAATGTAATTAGCATGCCGAATATTACTTGGAATGTGAATTGGAACGAAATCGCCAATAGATAAGACCATTTTACAATTTGGGCCCAAGTTAGAAGCAGAGCCTAAGGTGTAAATTATCGATAGTCCATATCTCGGAAACTATAAGAGTTAATGCAATTTGGCAACCGGCAATGTAATTAGCATGCCGAATATTACTTGGAATGTGAATTGGAACGAAATCGCCAATAGATAAGACCATTTTACAATTTGGGCCCAAGTTAGAAGCAGAGCCTAAGGTGTAAATTATCGATAGTCCATATCTCGGAAACTATAAGAGATAATGCAATTTGGCAAACGGCAATGTAATTAGCATGCCGAATATTACTTGGAATGTGAATTGGAACGAAATTGCCAATAGATAAGACCATTTTACAATTTGGGCCCAAGTTAGAAGCAGAGCCTAAGGTGTAAATTATCGATAGTCCATATCTCTGAAACTATAAGAGTTAATGCAATTTCGCAACCGGCAATGTAATTAGCATGCCGAATATTACTTGGAATGTGAATTGGGACGAAATCGCCAATAGATAAGGCCATTTTACAATTTGGGCCCAAGTTAGAAGCAGAGCCTAAGGTGTAAATTATCGATAGTCCATATCTCGGAAACTATAAGAGATAATGCAATTTGGCAACCGGCAATGTAATTAGCATGCCGAATATTACTTGGAATGTGAATTGGAACGAAATCGCCAATAGATAAGACCATTTTACAGTTTGGGCCCAAGTTAGAAGCAGAGCCTAAGGTGTAAATTATTGATAGTCCATATCTTGGAAACTATAAGAGATAATGCAATTTCGCAACCGGCAATGTAATTAGCATGCCGAATATCACTTGGAATGTGAATTGGGACGAAATCGCCAATAGATAAGACCATTTTACAATTTGGGCCCAAGTTAGAAGCAGAGCCTAAGGTGTAAATTATCGATAGTCCATATCTCGGAAACTATAAGAGATAATGCAATTTGGCAACCGGCAATGTAATTAGCATGCCGAATATTACTTGGAATGTGAATTGGAACGAAATCGCCAATAGATAAGACCATTTTACAATTTGGGCCCAAGTTAGAAGCAGAGCCTAAGGTGTAAATTATCGATAGTCCATATCTCGGAAACTATAAGAGATAATGCAATTTCGCAACCGGCAATGTAATTAGCATGCCGAATATTACTTGGAATGTGAATTGGAACGAAATCGCCAATAGATAAGACCATTTTACAATTTGGGCCCAAGTTAGAAGCAGAGCCTAAGGTGTAAATTATCGATAGTCCATATCTCGGAAACTATAAGAGATAATGCAATTTGGCAACCGGCAATGTAATTAGCATGCCGAATATTACTTGGAATGTGAATTGGAACGAAATCGCCAATAGATAAGACCATTTTACAATTTGGGCCCAAGTTAGAAGCAGAGCCTAAGGTGTAAATTATTGATAGTCCATATCTCGGAAACTATAAGAGATAATGCAATTTCGCAACCGGCAATGTAATTAGCATGCCGAATATCACTTGGAATGTGAATTGGGACGAAATCGCCAATAGATAAGACTATTTTACAATTTGGGCCCAAGTTAGAAGCAGAGCCTAAGGTGTAAATTATCGATAGTCCATATCTCGGAAACTATAAGAGATAATGCAATTTGGCAACCGGCAATGTAATTAGCATGCCGAATATTACTTGGAATGAGAATTGGAACGAAATAGCCAATAGATAAGACCATTTTACAATTTGGGCCCAAGTTAGAAGCAGAGCCTAAGGTGTAAATTATCGATAGTCCATATCTCGGAAACTATAAGAGATAATGCAATTTGGCAACCGGCAATGTAATTAGCATGCCGAATATTACTTGGAATGTGAATTGGAACGAAATCGCCAATAGATAAGACCATTTTACAATTTGGGCCCAAGTTAGAAGCAGAGCCTAAGGTGTAAATTATCGATAGTCCATATCTCGGAAACTATAAGAGATAATGCAATTTCGCAACCGGCAATGTAATTAGCATGCCGAATATTACTTGGAGTGTGAATTGGAACGAAATCGCCAATAGATAAGACCATTTTACAATTTGGGCCCAAGTTAGAAGCAGAGCCTAAGGTGTAAATTATCGATAGTCCATATCTCGGAAACTATAAGAGATAATGCAATTTGGCAACCGGCAATGTAATTAGCATGCCGAATATTACTTGGAATGTGAATTGGAACGAAATCGCCAATAGATAAGACCATTTTACAATTTGGGCCCAAGTTAGAAGCAGAGCCTAAGGTGTAAATTATCGATAGTCCATATCTCGGAAACTATAAGAGATAATGCAATTTGGCAACCGGCAATGTAATTAGCATGCCGAATATTACTTGGAATGTGAATTGGAACGAAATCGCCAATAGATAAGACCATTTTACAATTTGGGCCCAAGTTAGAAGCAGAGCCTAAGGTGTAAATTATCGATAGTCCATATCTCGGAAACTATAAGTGATAATGCAATTTCGCGACCGGCAATGTAATTAGCATGCCGAATATTACTTGGAGTGTGAATTGGAACGAAATCGCCAATAGATAAGACCATTTTACAATTTGGGCCCAAGTTAGAAGCAGAGCCTAAGATGTAAATTATCGATAGTCCATATCTCGGAAACTATAAGAGATAATGCAATATGGCAACCGGCAGTGTAATTAGCATGCCGAATATTACTTGGAATGTGAATTGGAACGAAATAGCCAATAGATAAGACCATTTTACAATTTGGGCCCAACTTAGAAGCAGAGCCTAAGGTGTAAATTATCGATAGTCCATATCTCGGAAACTATAAGAGATAATGCAATTTGGCAACCGGCAATGTAATTAGCATGCCAAATATTACTTGGGATGTGAATTGGAACGAAATCGCCAATAGATAAGACCATTTTACAATTTGGGCCCAAGTTAGAAGCAGAGCCTAAGGTGTAAATTATCGATAGTCCATATCTCGGAAACTATAAGAGATAATGCAATTTGGCAACCGGCAATGTAATTAGCATGCCGAATATTACTTGGAATGTGAATTGGAACGAAATCGCCAATATATAAGACCATTTTACAATTTGGGCCCAAGTTAGAAGCAGAGCCTAAGGTGTAAATTATCGATAGTCCATATCTCGGAAACTATAAGAGATAATGCAATTTGGCAACCGGCAATGTAATTAGCATGCCGAATATTACTTGGAATGTGAATTGGAACGAAATCGCCAATAGATAAGACCATTTTACAATTTGGGCCCAAGTTAGAAGCAGAGCCTAAGGTGTAAATTATCGATAGTCCATATCTCGGAAACTATAAGAGATAATGCAATTTGGCAACCGGCAATGTAATTAGCATGCCGAATATTACTTGGAATGTGAATTGGAACGAAATCGCCAATAGATAAGACCATTTTACAATTTGGGCCCAAGTTAGAAGCAGAGCCTAAGGTGTAAATTATCGATAATCCATATCTCGGAAACTATAAGAGATAATGCAATTTCGCAACCGGCAATGTAATTAGCATGCCGAATATTACTTGGAGTGTGAATTGGAACGAAATCGTTAATAGATAAGACCATTTTACAATTTGGGCCCAAGTTAGAAGCAGAGCCTAAGGTGTAAATTATCGATAGTCCATATCTCGGAAACTATAAGAGATAATGCAATTTCGCAACCGGCAATGTAATTAGCATGCCGAATATTACTTGGAATGTGAATTGGAACGAAATCGCCAATAGATAAGACCATTTTACAATTTGGGCCCAAGTTAGAAGCAGAGCCTAAGGTGTAAATTATCGATAGTCCATATCTCGGAAACTATAAGAGATAATGCAATTTCGCAACCAGCAATGTAATTAGCATGCCGAATATTACTTGGAATGTGAATTGGAACGAAATCGCCAATAGATAAGACCATTTTACAATTTGGGCCCAAGTTAGAAGCAGAGCCTAAGGTGTAAATTATCGATAGTCCATATCTCGGAAACTATAAGAGATAATGCAATTTGGCAACCGGCAATGTAATTAGCATGCCGAATATTACTTGGAATGTGAATTGGAACGAAATCGCCAATAGATAAGACCATTTTACAATTTGGGCCCAAGTTAGAAGCAGAGCCTAAGGTGTAAATTATTGATAGTCCATATCTCGGAAACTATAAGAGATAATGCAATTTCGCAACCGGCAATGTAATTAGCATGCCGAATATCACTTGGAATGTGAATTGGGACGAAATCGCCAATAGATAAGACTATTTTACAATTTGGGCCCAAGTTAGAAGCAGAGCCTAAGGTGTAAATTATCGATAGTCCATATCTCGGAAACTATAAGAGATAATGCAATTTGGCAACCGGCAATGTAATTAGCATGCCGAATATTACTTGGAATGAGAATTGGAACGAAATAGCCAATAGATAAGACCATTTTACAATTTGGGCCCAAGTTAGAAGCAGAGCCTAAGGTGTAAATTATCGATAGTCCATATCTCGGAAACTATAAGAGATAATGCAATTTGGCAACCGGCAATGTAATTAGCATGCCGAATATTACTTGGAATGTGAATTGGAACGAAATCGCCAATAGATAAGACCATTTTACAATTTGGGCCCAAGTTAGAAGCAGAGCCTAAGGTGTAAATTATCGATAGTCCATATCTCGGAAACTATAAGAGATAATGCAATTTCGCAACCGGCAATGTAATTAGCATGCCGAATATTACTTGGAGTGTGAATTGGAACGAAATCGCCAATAGATAAGACCATTTTACAATTTGGGCCCAAGTTAGAAGCAGAGCCTAAGGTGTAAATTATCGATAGTCCATATCTCGGAAACTATAAGAGATAATGCAATTTGGCAACCGGCAATGTAATTAGCATGCCGAATATTACTTGGAATGTGAATTGGAACGAAATCGCCAATAGATAAGACCATTTTACAATTTGGGCCCAAGTTAGAAGCAGAGCCTAAGGTGTAAATTATCGATAGTCCATATCTCGGAAACTATAAGAGATAATGCAATTTGGCAACCGGCAATGTAATTAGCATGCCGAATATTACTTGGAATGTGAATTGGAACGAAATCGCCAATAGATAAGACCATTTTACAATTTGGGCCCAAGTTAGAAGCAGAGCCTAAGGTGTAAATTATCGATAGTCCATATCTCGGAAACTATAAGTGATAATGCAATTTCGCAACCGGCAATGTAATTAGCATGCCGAATATTACTTGGAGTGTGAATTGGAACGAAATCGCCAATAGATAAGACCATTTTACAATTTGGGCCCAAGTTAGAAGCAGAGCCTAAGATGTAAATTATCGATAGTCCATATCTCGGAAACTATAAGAGATAATGCAATATGGCAACCGGCAGTGTAATTAGCATGCCGAATATTACTTGGAATGTGAATTGGAACGAAATAGCCAATAGATAAGACCATTTTACAATTTGGGCCCAAGTTAGAAGCAGAGCCTAAGGTGTAAATTATCGATAGTCCATATCTCGGAAACTATAAGAGATAATGCAATTTGGCAACCGGCAATGTAATTAGCATGCCGAATATTACTTGGAATGTGAATTGGAACGAAATCGCCAATAGATAAGACCATTTTACAATTTGGGCCCAAGTTAGAAGCAGAGCCTAAGGTGTAAATTATCGATAGTCCATATCTCGGAAACTATAAGAGATAATGCAATTTGGCAACCGGCAATGTAATTAGCATGCCGAATATTACTTGGAATGTGAATTGGAACGAAATCGCCAATAGATAAGACCATTTTACAATTTGGGCCCAAGTTAGAAGCAGAGCCTAAGGTGTAAATTATTGATAGTCCATATCTCGGAAACTATAAGAGATAATGCAATTTCGCAACCGGCAATGTAATTAGCATGCCGAATATCACTTGGAATGTGAATTGGGACGAAATCGCCAATAGATAAGACTATTTTACAATTTGGGCCCAAGTTAGAAGCAGAGCCTAAGGTGTAAATTATCGATAGTCCATATCTCGGAAACTATAAGAGATAATGCAATTTGGCAACCGGCAATGTAATTAGCATGCCGAATATTACTTGGAATGAGAATTGGAACGAAATAGCCAATAGATAAGACCATTTTACAATTTGGGCCCAAGTTAGAAGCAGAGCCTAAGGTGTAAATTATCGATAGTCCATATCTCGGAAACTATAAGAGATAATGCAATTTGGCAACCGGCAATGTAATTAGCATGCCGAATATTACTTGGAATGTGAATTGGAACGAAATCGCCAATAGATAAGACCATTTTACAATTTGGGCCCAAGTTAGAAGCAGAGCCTAAGGTGTAAATTATCGATAGTCCATATCTCGGAAACTATAAGAGATAATGCAATTTCGCAACCGGCAATGTAATTAGCATGCCGAATATTACTTGGAGTGTGAATTGGAACGAAATCGCCAATAGATAAGACCATTTTACAATTTGGGCCCAAGTTAGAAGCAGAGCCTAAGGTGTAAATTATCGATAGTCCATATCTCGGAAACTATAAGAGATAATGCAATTTGGCAACCGGCAATGTAATTAGCATGCCGAATATTACTTGGAATGTGAATTGGAACGAAATCGCCAATAGATAAGACCATTTTACAATTTGGGCCCAAGTTAGAAGCAGAGCCTAAGGTGTAAATTATCGATAGTCCATATCTCGGAAACTATAAGAGATAATGCAATTTGGCAACCGGCAATGTAATTAGCATGCCGAATATTACTTGGAATGTGAATTGGAACGAAATCGCCAATAGATAAGACCATTTTACAATTTGGGCCCAAGTTAGAAGCAGAGCCTAAGGTGTAAATTATCGATAGTCCATATCTCGGAAACTATAAGTGATAATGCAATTTCGCAACCGGCAATGTAATTAGCATGCCGAATATTACTTGGAGTGTGAATTGGAACGAAATCGCCAATAGATAAGACCATTTTACAATTTGGGCCCAAGTTAGAAGCAGAGCCTAAGATGTAAATTATCGATAGTCCATATCTCGGAAACTATAAGAGATAATGCAATATGGCAACCGGCAGTGTAATTAGCATGCCGAATATTACTTGGAATGTGAATTGGAACGAAATAGCCAATAGATAAGACCATTTTACAATTTGGGCCCAAGTTAGAAGCAGAGCCTAAGGTGTAAATTATCGATAGTCCATATCTCGGAAACTATAAGAGATAATGCAATTTGGCAACCGGCAATGTAATTAGCATGCCGAATATTACTTGGGATGTGAATTGGAACGAAATCGCCAATAGATAAGACCATATTACAATTTGGGCCCAAGTTAGAAGCAGAGCCTAAGGTGTAAATTATCGATAGTCCATATCTCGGAAACTATAAGAGATAATGCAATTTGGCAACCGGCAATGTAATTAGCATGCCGAATATTACTTGGAATGTGAATTGGAACGAAATCGCCAATATATAAGACCATTTTACAATTTGGGCCCAAGTTAGAAGCAGAGCCTAAGGTGTAAATTATCGATAGTCCATATCTCGGAAACTATAAGAGATAATGCAATTTGGCAACCGGCAATGTAATTAGCATGCCGAATATTACTTGGAATGTGAATTGGAACGAAATCGCCAATAGATAAGACCATTTTACAATTTGGGCCCAAGTTAGAAGCAGAGCCTAAGGTGTAAATTATCGATAGTCCATATCTCGGAAACTATAAGAGATAATGCAATTTGGCAACCGGCAATGTAATTAGCATGCCGAATATTACTTGGAATGTGAATTGGAACGAAATCGCCAATAGATAAGACCATTTTACAATTTGGGCCCAAGTTAGAAGCAGAGCCTAAGGTGTAAATTATCGATAATCCATATCTCGGAAACTATAAGAGATAATGCAATTTCGCAACCGGCAATGTAATTAGCATGCCGAATATTACTTGGAGTGTGAATTGGAACGAAATCGTTAATAGATAAGACCATTTTACAATTTGGGCCCAAGTTAGAAGCAGAGCCTAAGGTGTAAATTATCGATAGTCCATATCTCGGAAACTATAAGAGATAATGCAATTTGGCAACCGGCAGTGTAATTAGCATGCCGAATATTACTTGGAATGTGAATTGGAACGAAATAGCCAATAGATAAGACCATTTTACAATTTGGGCCCAAGTTAGAAGCAGAGCCTAAGGTGTAAATTATCGATAGTCCATATCTCGGAAACTATAAGAGATAATGCAATTTGGCAACCGGCAATGTAATTAGCATGCCGAATATTACTTGGAATGTGAATTGGAACGAAATCGCCAATAGATAAGACCATTTTACAATTTGGGCCCAAGTTAGAAGCAGAGCCTAAGGTGTAAATTATCGATAGTCCATATCTCGGAAACTATAAGAAATAATGCAATTTGGCAACCGGCAATGTAATTAGCATGCCGAATATTACTTGGAATGTGAATTGGAACGAAATCGCCAATAGATAAGACCATTTTACAATTTGGGCCCAAGTTAGAAGCAGAGCCTAAGGTGTAAATTATCGATAGTCCATATCTCGGAAACTATAAGAGATAATGCAATTTGGCAAACGGCAATGTAATTAGCATGCCGAATATTACTTGGAATGTGAATTGGAACGAAATCGCCAATAGATAAGACCATTTTACAATTTGGGCCCAAGTTAGAAGCAGAGCCTAAGATGTAAATTATCGATAGTCCATATCTCGGAAACTATAAGAGATAATGCAATTTGGCAACCGGCAATGTAATTAGCATGCCGAATATTACTTGGAATGTGAATTGGAACGAAATCGCCAATAGATAAGACCATTTTACAATTTGGGCCCAAGTTAGAAGCAGAGCCTAAGGTGTAAATTATTGATAGTCCATATCTCGGAAACTATAAGAGATAATGCAATTTCGCAACCGGCAATGTAATTAGCATGCCGAATATCACTTGGAATGTGAATTGGGACGAAATCGCCAATAGATAAGACCATTTTACAATTTGGGCCCAAGTTAGAAGCAGAGCCTAAGGTGTAAATTATCGATAGTCCATATCTCGGAAACTATAAGAGATAATGCAATTTGGTAACCGGCAATGTAATTAGCATGCCGAATATCACTTGGAATGTGAATTGGGACGAAATCGCCAATAGATAAGACCATTTTACAATTTGGGCCCAAGTTAGAAGCAGAGCCTAAGGTGTAAATTATCGATAGTCCATATCTCGGAAACTATAAGAGATAATGCAATTTGGCAACCGGCAATGTAATTAGCATGCCGAATATTACTTGGAATGTGAATTGGAACGAAATCGCCAATAGATAAGACCATTTTACAATTTGGGCCCAAGTTAGAAGCAGAGCCTAAGGTGTAAATTATCGATAGTCCATATCTCGGAAACTATAAGAGATAATGCAATTTGGCAACCGGCAATGTAATTAGCATGCCGAATATTACTTGGAATGTGAATTGGAACGAAATCGCCAATAGATAAGACCATTTTACAATTTGGGCCCAAGTTAGAAGCAGAGCCTAAGGTGTAAATTATCGATAGTCCATATCTCGGAAACTATAAGAGATAATGCAATTTCGCAACCGGCAATGTAATTAGCATGCCGAATATTACTTGGAGTGTGAATTGGAACGAAATCGCCAATAGATAAGACCATTTTACAATTTGGGCCCAAGTTAGAAGCAGAGCCTAAGGTGTAAATTATCGATAGTCCATATCTCGGAAACTATAAGAGATAATGCAATTTGGCAACCGGCAATGTAATTAGCATGCCGAATATTACTTGGAATGTGAATTGGAACGAAATCGCCAATAGATAAGACCATTTTACAATTTGGGCCCAAGTTAGAAGCAGAGCCTAAGGTGTAAATTATTGATAGTCCATATCTCGGAAACTATAAGAGATAATGCAATTTCGCAACCGGCAATGTAATTAGCATGCCGAATATCACTTGGAATGTGAATTGGGACGAAATCGCCAATAGATAAGACCATTTTACAATTTGGGCCCAAGTTAGAAGCAGAGCCTAAGGTGTAAATTATCGATAGTCCATATCTCGGAAACTATAAGAGATAATGCAATTTGGTAACCGGCAATGTAATTAGCATGCCGAATATCACTTGGAATGTGAATTGGGACGAAATCGCCAATAGATAAGACCATTTTACAATTTGGGCCCAAGTTAGAAGCAGAGCCTAAGGTGTAAATTATCGATAGTCCATATCTCGGAAACTATAAGAGATAATGCAATTTGGCAACCGGCAATGTAATTAGCATGCCGAATATTACTTGGAATGTGAATTGGAACGAAATCGCCAATAGATAAGACCATTTTACAATTTGGGCCCAAGTTAGAAGCAGAGCCTAAGGTGTAAATTATCGATAGTCCATATCTCGGAAACTATAAGAGATAATGCAATTTGGCAACCGGCAATGTAATTAGCATGCCGAATATTACTTGGAATGTGAATTGGAACGAAATCGCCAATAGATAAGACCATTTTACAATTTGGGCCCAAGTTAGAAGCAGAGCCTAAGGTGTAAATTATCGATAGTCCATATCTCGGAAACTATAAGAGATAATGCAATTTCGCAACCGGCAATGTAATTAGCATGCCGAATATTACTTGGAGTGTGAATTGGAACGAAATCGCCAATAGATAAGACCATTTTACAATTTGGGCCCAAGTTAGAAGCAGAGCCTAAGGTGTAAATTATCGATAGTCCATATCTCGGAAACTATAAGAGATAATGCAATTTGGCAACCGGCAGTGTAATTAGCATGCCGAATATTACTTGGAATGTGAATTGGAACGAAATAGCCAATAGATAAGACCATTTTACAATTTGGGCCCAAGTTAGAAGCAGAGCCTAAGGTGTAAATTATCGATAGTCCATATCTCGGAAACTATAAGAGATAATGCAATTTCGCAACCGGCAATGTAATTAGCATGCCGAATATTACTTGGAGTGTGAATTGGAACGAAATCGCCAATAGATAAGACCATTTTACAATTTGGGCCCAAGTTAGAAGCAGAGCCTAAGGTGTAAATTATCGATAGTCCATATCTCGGAAACTATAAGAGATAATGCAATTTGGCAACCGGCAGTGTAATTAGCATGCCGAATATTACTTGGAATGTGAATTGGAACGAAATAGCCAATAGATAAGACCATTTTACAATTTGGGCCCAAGTTAGAAGCAGAGCCTAAGGTGTAAATTATCGATAGTCCATATCTCGGAAACTATAAGAGATAATGCAATTTGGCAACCGGCAATGTAATTAGCATGCCGAATATTACTTGGAATGTGAATTGGAACGAAATCGCCAATAGATAAGACCATTTTACAATTTGGGCCCAAGTTAGAAGCAGAGCCTAAGGTGTAAATTATCGATAGTCCATATCTCGGAAACTATAAGAGATAATGCAATTTGGCAACCGGCAATGTAATTAGCATGCCGAATATTACTTGGAATGTGAATTGGAACGAAATCGCCAATAGATAAGACCATTTTACAATTTGGGCCCAAGTTAGAAGCAGAGCCTAAGGTGTAAATTATCGATAGTCCATATCTCGGAAACTATAAAAGATAATGCAATTTGGCAACCGGCAATGTAATTAGCATGCCGAATATTACTTGGAATGTGAATTGGAACGAAATAGCCAATAGATAAGACCATTTTACAATTTGGGCCCAAGTTAGAAGCAGAGCCTAAGGTGTAAATTATCGATAGTCCATATCTCGGAAACTATAAGAGATAATGCAATTTGGCAACCGGCAATGTAATTAGCATGCCGAATATTACTTGGAATGTGAATTGGAACGAAATCGCCAATAGATAAGACCATTTTACAATTTGGGCCCAAGTTAGAAGCAGAGCCTAAGGTGTAAATTATCGATAGTCCATATCTCATAAACTATAAGAGATAATGCAATTTGGCAACCGGCAATGTAATTAGCATGCCGAATATTACTTGGAATGTGAATTGGAACGAAATCGCCAATAGATAAGACCATTTTACAATTTGGGCCCAACTTAGAAGCAGAGCCTAAGGTGTAAATTATCGATAGTCCATATCTCGGAAACTATAAGAGATAATGCAATTTGGCAACCGGCAATGTAATTAGCATGCCGAATATTACTTGGAATGTGAATTGGAACGAAATCGCCAATAGATAAGACCATTTTACAATTTGGGCCCAAGTTAGAAGCAGAGCCTAAGGTGTAAATTATTGATAGTCCATATCTCGGAAACTATAAGAGATAATGCAATTTCGCAACCGGCAATGTAATTAGCATGCCGAATATCACTTGGAATGTGAATTGGGACGAAATCGCCAATAGATAAGACCATTTTACAATTTGGGCCCAAGTTAGAAGCAGAGCCTAAGGTGTAAATTATCGATAGTCCATATCTCGGAAACTATAAGAGATAATGCAATTTGGCAACCGGCAATGTAATTAGCATGCCGAATATTACTTGGAATGAGAATTGGAACGAAATAGCCAATAGATAAGACCATTTTACAATTTGGGCCCAAGTTAGAAGCAGAGCCTAAGGTGTAAATTATCGATAGTCCATATCTCGGAAACTATAAGAGATAATGCAATTTGGCAACCGGCAATGTAATTAGCATGCCGAATATTACTTGGAATGTGAATTGGAACGAAATCGCCAATAGATAAGACCATTTTACAATTTGGGCCCAAGTTAGAAGCAGAGCCTAAGGTGTAAATTATCGATAGTCCATATCTCGGAAACTATAAGAGATAATGCAATTTCGCAACCGGCAATGTAATTAGCATGCCGAATATTACTTGGAGTGTGAATTGGAACGAAATCGCCAATAGATAAGACCATTTTACAATTTGGGCCCAAGTTAGAAGCAGAGCCTAAGGTGTAAATTATCGATAGTCCATATCTCGGAAACTATAAGAGATAATGCAATTTGGCAACCGGCAATGTAATTAGCATGCCGAATATTACTTGGAATGTGAATTGGAACGAAATAGCCAATAGATAAGACCATTTTACAATTTGAGCCCAAGTTAGAAGCAGAGCCTAAGGTGTAAATTATCGATAGTCCATATCTCGGAAACTATAAGAGATAATGCAATTTGGCAACCGGCAATGTAATTAGCATGCCGAATATTACTTGGAATGTGAATTGGAACGAAATCGCCAATAGGTAAGACCATTTTACAATTTGGGCCCAAGTTAGAAGCAGAGCCTAAGGTGTAAATTATCGATAGTCCATATCTCGGAAACTATAAGAGATAATTCAATTTGGCAACCGGCAATGTAATTAGCATGCCGAATATTACTTGGAATGTGAATTGGAACGAAATCGCCAATAGATAAGACCATTTTACAATTTGGGCCCAAGTTAGAAGCAGAGCCTAAGGTGTAAATTATCGATAGTCCATATCTCGGAAACTATAAGAGATAATGCAATTTGGCAACCGGCAATGTAATTAGCATGCCGAATATTACTTGGAATGTGATTTGGAACGAAATCGCCAATAGATAAGACCATTTTACAATTTGGGCCCAAGTTAGAAGCAGAGCCTAAGGTGTAAATTATCGATAGTCCATATCTCGGAAACTATAAGAGATAATGCAATTTGGCAACCGGCAATGTAATTAGCATGCCGAATATTACTTGGAATGTGAATTGGAACTAAATCGCCAATAGATAAGACCATTTTACAATTTGGGCCCAAGTTAGAAGCAGAGCCTAAGGTGTAAATTATCGATAGTCCATATCTCGGAAACTATAAGAGTTAATGCAATTTGGCAACCGGCAATGTAATTAGCATGCCGAATATTACTTGGAATGTGAATTGGAACGAAATCGCCAATAGATAAGACCATTTTACAATTTGGGCCCAAGTTAGAAGCAGAGCCTAAGGTGTAAATTATCGATAGTCCATATCTCGGAAACTATAAGAGATAATGCAATTTGGCAAACGGCAATGTAATTAGCATGCCGAATATTACTTGGAATGTGAATTGGAACGAAATTGCCAATAGATAAGACCATTTTACAATTTGGGCCCAAGTTAGAAGCAGAGCCTAAGGTGTAAATTATCGATAGTCCATATCTCTGAAACTATAAGAGTTAATGCAATTTCGCAACCGGCAATGTAATTAGCATGCCGAATATTACTTGGAATGTGAATTGGGACGAAATCGCCAATAGATAAGGCCATTTTACAATTTGGGCCCAAGTTAGAAGCAGAGCCTAAGGTGTAAATTATCGATAGTCCATATCTCGGAAACTATAAGAGATAATGCAATTTGGCAACCGGCAATGTAATTAGCATGCCGAATATTACTTGGAATGTGAAT
Organism: Rhynchophorus ferrugineus; assembly: GCF_030347505.1. Classification (NCBI taxonomy): domain Eukaryota; kingdom Metazoa; phylum Arthropoda; class Insecta; order Coleoptera; family Curculionidae; genus Rhynchophorus; species Rhynchophorus ferrugineus. Next base: position 165,483 of record NW_027472874.1, read on the forward strand.
TGGAACGAAATCGCCAATAGATAAGACCATTTTACAATTTGGGCCCAAGTTAGAAGCAGAGCCTAAGGTGTAAATTATCGATAGTCCATATCTCGGAAACTATAAGAGATAATGCAATTTGGCAACCGGCAATGTAATTAGCATGCCGAATATTACTTGGAATGTGAATTGGAACGAAATCGCCAATAGATAAGACCATTTTACAGTTTGGGCCCAAGTTAGAAGCAGAGCCTAAGGTGTAAATTATTGATAGTCCATATCTCGGAAACTATAAGAGATAATGCAATTTCGCAACCGGCAATGTAATTAGCATGCCGAATATCACTTGGAATGTGAATTGGGACGAAATCGCCAATAGATAAGACCATTTTACAATTTGGGCCCAAGTTAGAAGCAGAGCCTAAGGTGTAAATTATCGATAGTCCATATCTCGGAAACTATAAGAGATAATGCAATTTGGCAACCGGCAATGTAATTAGCATGCCGAATATTACTTGGAATGTGAATTGGAACGAAATCGCCAATAGATAAGACCATTTTACAATTTGGGCCCAAGTTAGAAGCAGAGCCTAAGTTGTAAATTATCGATAGTCCATATCTCGGAAACTATAAGAGTTAATGCAATTTGGCAACCGGCAATGTAATTAGCATGCCGAATATTACTTGGAATGTGAATTGGAACGAAATCGCCAATAGATAAGACCATTTTACAATTTGGGCCCAAGTTAGAAGCAGAGCCTAAGGTGTAAATTATCGATAGTCCATATCTCGGAAACTATAAGAGATAATGCAATTTGGCAACCGGCAATGTAATTAGCATGCCGAATATTACTTGGAATGTGAATTGGAACGAAATTGCCAATAGATAAGACCATTTTACAATTTGGGCCCAAGTTAGAAGCAGAGCCTAAGGTGTAAATTATCGATAGTCCATATCTCTGAAACTATAAGAGATAATGCAATTTCGCAACCGGCAATGTAATTAGCATGCAAGAGATAATGCAATTTGGCAACCGGCAATGTAATTAGCATGCCGAATATTACTTGGAATGTGAATTGGAACGAAATCGCCAATAGGTAAGATTATTTTACAATTTGGGCCCAAGTTAGAAGCAGAGCCTAAGGTGTACATTATCGATAGTCCATATCTCGGAAACTATAAGAGATAATTCAATTTGGCAACCGGCAATGTAATTAGCATGCCGAATATTACTTGGAATGTGAATTGGAACGAAATCGCCAATAGATAAGACCATTTTACAATTTGGGCCCAAGTTAGAAGCAGAACCTGAGGTGTAAATTATCGATAGTCCATATCTCGGAAACTATAAGAGATAATGCAATTTGGCAACCGGCAATGTAATTAGCATGCCGAATATTACTTGGAATGTGAATTGGAACGAAATCGCCAATAGATAAGACCATTTTACAATTTGGGCCCAAGTTAGAAGCAGAGCCTAAGGTGTAAATTATCGATAGTCCATATCTCGGAAACTATAAGAGATAATGCAATTTGGCAACCGGCAATGTAATTAGCATGCCGAATATTACTTGGAATGTGAATTGGAACGAAATCGCCAATAGATAAGACCATTTTACAATTTGGGCCCAAGTTAGAAGCAGAGCCTATGGTGTAAATTATCGATAGTCCATATCTCGGAAACTATAAGAGATAATGCAATTTGGCAACCGGCAATGTAATTAGCATGCCGAATATTACTTGGAATGTGAATTGGAACGAAATCGCCAATAGATAAGACCATTTTACAATTTGGGCCCAAGTTAGAAGCAGAGCCTAAGGTGTAAATTATCGATAGCCCATATCTCGGAAACTATAAGAGTTAATGCAATTTGGCAACCGGCAATGTAATTAGCATGCCGAATATTTCTTGGAATGTGAATTGGAACGAAATCGCCAATAGATAAGACCATTTTACAATTTGGGCCCAAGTTAGAAGCAGAGCCTAAGGTGTAAATTATCGATAGTCCATATCTCGGAAACTATAAGAGATAATGCAATTTGGCAACCGGCAATGTAATTAGCATGCCGAATATTACTTGGAATGTGAATTGGAACGAAATCGCCAATAGATAAGACCATTTTACAATTTGGGCCCAAGTTAGAAGCAGAGACTAAGGTGTAAATTATCGATAGTCCATATCTCGGAAACTATAAGAGATAATGCAATTTGGCAACCGGCAATGTAATTAGCATGCCGAATATTACTTGGAATGTGAATTGGAACGAAATCGCCAATAGATAAGACCATTTTACAATTTGGGCCCAAGTTAGAAGCAGAGCCTAAGTTGTAAATTATCGATAGTCCATATCTCGGAAACTATAAGAGTTAATGCAATTTGGCAACCGGCAATGTAATTAGCATGCCGAATATTACTTGGAATGTGAATTGGAACGAAATCGCCAATAGATAAGACCATTTTACAATTTGGGCCCAAGTTAGAAGCAGAGCCTAAGGTGTAAATTATCGATAGTCCATATCTCGGAAACTATAAGAGATAATGCAATTTGGCAACCGGCAATGTAATTAGCATGCCGAATATTACTTGGAATGTGAATTGGAACGAAATTGCCAATAGATAAGACCATTTTACAATTTGGGCCCAAGTTAGAAGCAGAGCCTAAGGTGTAAATTATCGATAGTCCATATCTCTGAAACTATAAGAGATAATGCAATTTGGCAACCGGCAATGTAATTAGCATGCCGAATATTACTTGGAATGTGAATTGGAACGAAATCGCCAATAGGTAAGATTATTTTACAATTTGGGCCCAAGTTAGAAGCAGAGCCTAAGGTGTACATTATCGATAGTCCATATCTCGGAAACTATAAGAGATAATTCAATTTGGCAACCGGCAATGTAATTAGCATGCCGAATATTACTTGGAATGTGAATTGGAACGAAATCGCCAATAGATAAGACCATTTTACAATTTGGGCCCAAGTTAGAAGCAGAACCTGAGGTGTAAATTATCGATAGTCCATATCTCGGAAACTATAAGAGATAATGCAATTTGGCAACCGGCAATGTAATTAGCATGCCGAATATTACTTGGAATGTGAATTGGAACGAAATCGCCAATAGATAAGACCATTTTACAATTTGGGCCCAAGTTAGAAGCAGAGCCTAAGGTGTAAATTATCGATAGTCCATATCTCGGAAACTATAAGAGATAATGCAATTTGGCAACCGGCAATGTAATTAGCATGCCGAATATTACTTGGAATGTGAATTGGAACGAAATCGCCAATAGATAAGACCATTTTACAATTTGGGCCCAAGTTAGAAGCAGAGCCTATGGTGTAAATTATCGATAGTCCATATCTCGGAAACTATAAGAGATAATGCAATTTGGCAACCGGCAATGTAATTAGCATGCCGAATATTACTTGGAATGTGAATTGGAACGAAATCGCCAATAGATAAGACCATTTTACAATTTGGGCCCAAGTTAGAAGCAGAGCCTAAGGTGTAAATTATCGATAGCCCATATCTCGGAAACTATAAGAGTTAATGCAATTTGGCAACCGGCAATGTAATTAGCATGCCGAATATTTCTTGGAATGTGAATTGGAACGAAATCGCCAATAGATAAGACCATTTTACAATTTGGGCCCAAGTTAGAAGCAGAGCCTAAGGTGTAAATTATCGATAGTCCATATCTCGGAAACTATAAGAGATAATGCAATTTGGCAACCGGCAATGTAATTAGCATGCCGAATATTACTTGGATTGTGAATTGGAACGAAATCGCCAATAGATAAGACCATTTTACAATTTGGGCCCAAGTTAGAAGCAGAGACTAAGGTGTAAATTATCGATAGTCCATATCTCGGAAACTATAAGAGATAATGCAATTTGGCAACCGGCAATGTAATTAGCATGCCGAATATTACTTGGAATGTGAATTGCAACTAATTCGCCAATAGATAAGACCATTTTACAATTTGGGCCCAAGTTAGAAGCAGAGCCTAAGGTGTAAATTATCGATAGTCCATATCTCGGAAACTATAAGAGATAATGCAATTTGGCAACCGGCAATGTAATTAGCATGCCGAATATTACTTGGAATGTGAATTGGAACGAAATCGCCAATAGATAAGACCATTTTACAATTTGGGCCCAAGTTAGAAGCAGAGCCTAAGGTGTAAATTATCGATAGTCCATATCTCGGAAACTATAAGAGATAATGCAATTTGGCAACCGGCAATGTAATTAGCATGCCGAATATTACTTGGAATGTGAATTGGAACGAAATCGCCAATAGGTAAGACCATTTTACAATTTGGGCCCAAGTTAGAAGCAGAGCCTAAGGTGTAAATTATCGATAGTCCATATCTCGGAAACTATAAGAGATAATTCAATTTGGCAACCGGCAATGTAATTAGCATGCCGAATATTACTTGGAATGTGAATTGGAACGAAATCGCCAATAGATAAGACCATTTTACAATTTGGGCCCAAGTTAGAAGCAGAACCTGAGGTGTAAATTATCGATAGTCCATATCTCGGAAACTATAAGAGATAATGCAATTTGGCAACCGGCAATGTAATTAGCATGCTGAATATTACTTGGAATGTGAATTGGAACGAAATCGCCAATAGATAAGACCATTTTACAATTTGGGCCCAAGTTAGAAGCAGAGCCTAAGGTGTAAATAATCGATAGTCCATATCTCGGAAACTATAAGAGATAATGCAATTTGGCAACCGGCAATGTAATTAGCATGCCGAATATTACTTGGAATGTGAATTGGAACGAAATCGCCAATAGATAAGACCATTTTACAATTTGGGCCCAAGTTAGAAGCAGAGCCTATGGTGTAAATTATCGATAGTCCATATCTCGGAAACTATAAGAGATAATGCAATTTGGCAACCGGCAACGTAATTAGCATGCCGAATATTACTTGGAATGTGAATTGGAACGAAATCGCCAATAGATAAGACCATTTTACAATTTGGGCCCAAGTTAGAAGCAGAGCCTAAGGTGTAAATTATCGATAGTCCATATCTCGGAAACTATAAGAGTTAATGCAATTTGGCAACCGGCAATGTAATTAGCATGCCGAATATTACTTGGAATGTGAATTGGAACGAAATCGCCAATAGATAAGACCATTTTACAATTTGGGCCCAAGTTAGAAGCAGAGCCTAAGGTGTAAATTATCGATAGTGCCGAATATTACTTGGAATGTGAATTGGAACGAAATCGCCAATAGATAAGACCATTTTACAATTTGGGCCCAAGTTAGAAGCAGGGCCTAAGGTGTAAATTATCGATAGTCCATATCTCTGAAACTATAAGAGATAATGCAATTTCGCAACCGGCAATGTAATTAGCATGCCGAATATTACTTGGAATGTGAATTGGGACGAAATCGCCAATAGATAAGGCCATTTTACAATTTGGGCCCAAGTTAGAAGCAGAGCCTAAGGTGTAAATTATCGATAGTCCATATCTCGGAAACTATAAGAGATAATGCAATTTGGCAACCGGCAATATAATTAGCATGCCGAATATTACTTGGAATGTGAATTGGAACGAAATCGCCAATAGGTAAGACCATTTTACAATTTGGGCCCAAGTTAGAAGCAGAGCCTAAGGTGTAAATTATCGATAGTCCATATCTCGGAAACTATAAGAGATAATTCAATTTGGCAACCGGCAATGTAATTAGCATGCCGAATATTACTTGGAATGTGAATTGGAACGAAATCGCCAATAGATAAGACCATTTTACAATTTGGGCCCAAGTTAGAAGCAGAGCCTAAGGTGTAAATTATCGATAGTCCATATCTCGGAAACTATAAGAGATAATGCAATTTGGCAACCGGCAATGTAATTAGCATGCCGAATATTACTTGGAATGTGAATTGGAACGAAATCGCCAATAGGTAAGACCATTTTACAATTTGGGCCCAAGTTAGAAGCAGAGCCTAAGGTGTAAATTATCGATAGTCCATATCTCGGAAACTATAAGAGATAATTCAATTTGGCAACCGGCAATGTAATTAGCATGCCGAATATTACTTGGAATGTGAATTGGAACGAAATCGCCAATAGATAAGACCATTTTACAATTTGGGCCCAAGTTAGAAGCAGAGCCTAAGGTGTAAATTATCGATAGTCCATATCTCGGAAACTATAAGAGATAATGCAATTTGGCAACCGGCAATGTAATTAGCATGCCGAATATTACTTGGAATGTGAATTGGAACGAAATCGCCAATAGATAAGACCATTTTACAATTTGGGCCCAAGTTAGAAGCAGAGCCTAAGGTGTAAATTATCGATAGTCCATATCTCGGAAACTATAAGAGATAATGCAATTTGGCAACCGGCAATGTAATTAGCATGCCAAATATTACTTGGAATGTGAATTGGAACGAAATCGCCAATAGGTAAGACCATTTTACAATTTGGGCCCAAGTTAGAAGCAGAGCCTAAGGTGTAAATTATCGATAGTCCATATCTCGGAAACTATAAGAGATAATTCAATTTGGCAACCGGCAATGTAATTAGCATGCCGAATATTACTTGGAATGTGAATTGGAACGAAATCGCCAATAGATAAGACCATTTTACAATTTGGGCCCAAGTTAGAAGCAGAGCCTAAGGTGTAAATTATCGATAGTCCATATCTCGGAAACTATAAGAGATAATGCAATTTGGCAACCGGCAATGTAATTTGCATGCCGAATATTACTTGGAATGTGAATTGGAACGAAATCGCCAATAGATAAGACCATTTTACAATTTGGGCCCAAGTTAGAAGCAGAGCCTAAGGTGTAAATTATCGATAGTCCATATCTCGGAAACTATAAGAGATAATGCAATTTGGCAACCGGCAATGTAATTAGCATGCCGAATATTACTTGGAATGTGAATTGGAACGAAATCGCCAATAGATAAGACCATTTTACAATTTGGGCCCAAGTTAGAAGCAGAGCCTAAGGTGTAAATTATCGATAGTCCATATCTCGGAAACTATAAGAGATAATGCAATTTGGCAACCGGCAATATAATTAGCATGCCGAATATTACTTGGAATGTGAATTGGAACGAAATCGCCAATAGGTAAGACCATTTTACAATTTGGGCCCAAGTTAGAAGCAGAGCCTAAGGTGTAAATTATCGATAGTCCATATCTCGGAAACTATAAGAGATAATTCAATTTGGCAACCGGCAATGTAATTAGCATGCCGAATATTACTTGGAATGTGAATTGGAACGAAATCGCCAATAGATAAGACCATTTTACAATTTGGGCCCAAGTTAGAAGCAGAGCCTAAGGTGTAAATTATCGATAGTCCATATCTCGGAAACTATAAGAGATAATGCAATTTGGCAACCGGCAATGTAATTAGCATGCCGAATATTACTTGGAATGTGAATTGGAACGAAATCGCCAATAGGTAAGACCATTTTACAATTTGGGAACAAGTTAGAAGCAGAGCCTAAGGTGTAAATTATCGATAGTCCATATCTCGGAAACTATAAGAGATAATTCAATTTGGCAACCGGCAATGTAATTAGCATGCCGAATATTACTTGGAATGTGAATTGGAACGAAATCGCCAATAGATAAGACCATTTTACAATTTGGGCCCAAGTTAGAAGCAGAGCCTAAGGTGTAAATTATCGATAGTCCATATCTCGGAAACTATAAGAGATAATGCAATTTGGCAACCGGCAATGTAATTAGCATGCCGAATATTACTTGGAATGTGAATTGGAACGAAATCGCCAATAGATAAGACCATTTTACAATTTGGGCCCAAGTTAGAAGCAGAGCCTAAGGTGTAAATTATCGATAGTCCATATCTCGGAAACTATAAGAGATAATGCAATTTGGCAACCGGCAATGTAATTAGCATGCCGAATATTACTTGGAATGTGAATTGGAACGAAATCGCCAATAGGTAAGACCATTTTACAATTTGGGCCCAAGTTAGAAACAGAGCCTAAGGTGTAAATTATCGATAGTCCATATCTCGGAAACTATAAGAGATAATTCAATTTGGCAACCGGCAATGTAATTAGCATGCCGAATATTACTTGGAATGTGAATTGGAACGAAATCGCCAATAGATAATACCATTTTACAATTTGGGCCCAAGTTAGAAGCAGAGCCTAAGGTGTAAATTATCGATAGTCCATATCTCGGAAACTATAAGAGATAATGCAATTTGGCAACCGGCAATGTAATTAGCATGCCGAATATTACTTGGAATGTGAATTGGAACGAAATCGCCAATAGATAAGACCATTTTACAATTTGGGCCCAAGTTAGAAGCAGAGCCTAAGGTGTAAATTATCGATAGTCCATATCTCGGAAACTATAAGAGATAATGCAATTTGGCAACCGGCAATGTAATTAGCATGCCGAATATTACTTGGAATGTGAATTGGAACGAAATCGCCAATAGATAAGACCATTTTACAATTTGGGCCCAAGTTAGAAGCAGAGCCTAAGGTGTAAATTATCGATAGTCCATATCTCGGAAACTATAAGAGATAATGCAATTTGGCAACCGGCAATGTAATTAGCATGCCGAATATTAATTGGAATGTGAATTGGAACGAAATCGCCAATAGATAAGACCATTTTACAATTTGGGCCCAAGTTAGAAGCAGAGCCTAAGGTGTAAATTATCGATAGTCCATATCTCGGAAACTATAAGAGATAATGCAATTTGGCAACCGGCAATGTAATTAGCATGCCGAATATTACTTGGAATGTGAATTGGAACGAAATCGCCAATAGATAAGACCATTTTACAATTTGGGCCCAAGTTAGAAGCAGAGCCTAAGGTGTAAATTATCGATAGTCCATATCTCGGAAACTATAAGAGATAATGCAATTTGGCAACCGGCAATGTAATTAGCATGCCGAATATTACTTGGAATGTGAATTGGAACGAAATCGCCAATAGATAAGACCATTTTACAATTTGGGCCCAAGTTAGAAGCAGAGCCTAAGGTGTAAATTATTGATAGTCCATATCTCGGAAACTATAAGAGATAATGCAATTTCGCAACCGGCAATGTAATTAGCATGCCGAATGTCACTTAGAATATGAATTGGGACGAAATCGCCAATAGATAAGACCATTTTACAATTTGGGCCCAAGTTAGAAGCAGAGCCTAAGGTGTAAATTATCGATAGTCCATATCTCGGAAACTATAAGAGATAATGCAATTTGGCAACCGGCAATGTAATTAGCATGCCGAATATTACTTGGAATGTGAATTGGAACGAAATCGCCAATAGATAAGACCATTTTACAATTTGGGCCCAAGTTAGAAGCAGAGCCTAAGGTGTAAATTATTGATAGTCCATATCTCGGAAACTATAAGAGATAATGCAATTTCGCAACCGGCAATGTAATTAGCATGCCGAATGTCACTTAGAATGTGAATTGGGACGAAATCGCCAATAGATAAGACCATTTTACAATTTGGGCCCAAGTTAGAAGCAGAGCCTAAGGTGTAAATTATCGATAGTCCATATCTCGGAAACTATAAGAGATAATGCAATTTGGCAACCGGCAATGTAATTAGCATGCCGAATATTACTTGGAATGTGAATTGGAACGAAATCGCCAATAAATAAGACGATTTTACAATTTGGGACCAAGTTAGAAGCAGAGCCTAAGATGTAAATTATCGATAGTCCATATCTCGGAAACTATAAGAGATAATGCAATTTGGCAATCGGCAATGTAATTAGCATGCCGAATATTACTTGGAATGTGAATTGGAACGAAATCGCCAATAGATAAGACGATTTTACAATTTGGGCCCAAGTTAGAAGCAGAGCCTAAGATGTAAATTATCGATAGTCCATATCTCGGAAACTATAAGAGATAATGCAATTTGGCAACCGGCAATGTAATTAGCATGGCGAATATTACTTGGAATGTGAATTGGAACGAAATCGCCAATAGATAAGACCATTTTACAATTTGGGCCCAAGTTAGAAGCAGAGCCTAAGGTGTAAATTATCGATAGTCCATATCTCGGAAACTATAAGAGATAATGCAATTTGGCAACCGGCAATGTAATTAGCATGCCGAATATTACTTGGAATGTGAATTGGAACGAAATCGCCAATAGGTAAGACCATTTTACAACTTGGGCCCAAGTTAGAAGCAGAGCCTAAGGTGTAAATTATCGATAGTCCATATCTCGGAAACTATAAGAGATAATTCAATTTGGCAACCGGCAATGTAATTAGCATGCCGAATATTACTTGGAATGTGAATTGGAACGAAATCGCCAATAGATAAGACCATTTTACAATTTGGGCCCAAGTTAGAAGCAGAACCTGAGGTGTAAATTATCGATAGTCCATATCTCGGAAACTATAAGAGATAATGCAATTTGGCAACCGGCAATGTAATTAGCATGCTGAATATTACTTGGAATGTGAATTGGAACGAAATCGCCAATAGATAAGACCATTTTACAATTTGGGCCCAAGTTAGAAGCAGAGCCTAAGGTGTAAATTATCGATAGTCCATATCTCGGAAACTATAAGAGATAATGCAATTTGGCAACCGGCAATGTAATTAGCATGCCGAATATTACTTGGAATGTGAATTGGAACGAAATCGCCAATAGATAAGACCATTTTACAATTTGGGCCCAAGTTAGAAGCAGAGCCTATGGTGTAAATTATCGATAGTCCATATCTCGGAAACTATAAGAGATAATGCAATTTGGCAACCGGCAATGTAATTAGCATGCCGAATATTACTTGGAATGTGAATTGGAACGAAATCGCCAATAGATAAGACCATTTTACAATTTGGGCCCAAGTTAGAAGCAGAGCCTAAGGTGTAAATTATCGATAGTCCATATCTCGGAAACTATAAGAGTTAATGCAATTTGGCAACCGGCAATGTAATTAGCATGCCGAATATTACTTGGAATGTGAATTGGAACGAAATCGCCAATAGATAAGACCATTTTACAATTTGGGCCCAAGTTAGAAGCAGAGCCTAAGGTGTAAATTATCGATAGTCCATATCTCGGAAACTATAAGAGATAATGCAATTTGGCAACCGGCAATGTAATTAGCATTCCGAATATTACTTGGAATGTGAATTGGAACGAAATCGCCAATAGATAAGACGATTTTACAATTTGGGCCCAAGTTAGAAGCAGAGCCTAAGATGTAAATTATCGATAGTCCATATCTCGGAAACTATAAGAGATAATGCAATTTGGCAATCGGCAATGTAATTAGCATGCCGAATATTACTTGGAATGTGAATTGGAACGAAATCGCCAATAGATAAGACGATTTTACAATTTGGGTCCAAGTTAGAAGCAGAGCCTAAGATGTAAATTATCGATAGTCCATATCTCGGAAACTATAAGAGATAATGCAATTTGGCAACCGGCAATGTAATTAGCATGGCGAATATTACTTGGAATGTGAATTGGAACGAAATCGCCAATAGATAAGACCATTTTACAATTTGGGCCCAAGTTAGAAGCAGAGCCTAAGGTGTAAATTATCGATAGTCCATATCTCGGAAACTATAAGAGATAATGCAATTTGGCAACCGGCAATGTAATTAGCATGCCGAATATTACTTGGAATGTGAATTGGAACGAAATCGCCAATAGGTAAGACCATTTTACAATTTGGGCCCAAGTTAGAAGCAGAGCCTAAGGTGTAAATTATCGATAGTCCATATCTCGGAAACTATAAGAGATAATTCAATTTGGCAACCGGCAATGTAATTAGCATGTCGAATATTACTTGGAATGTGAATTGGAACGAAATCGCCAATAGATAAGACCATTTTACAATTTGGGCCCAAGTTAGAAGCAGAACCTGAGGTGTAAATTATCGATAGTCCATATCTCGGAAACTATAAGAGATAATGCAATTTGGCAACCGGCAATGTAATTAGCATGCTGAATATTACTTGGAATGTGAATTGGAACGAAATCGCCAATAGATAAGACCATTTTACAATTTGGGCCCAAGTTAGAAGCAGAGCCTAAGGTGTAAATTATCGATAGTCCATATCTCGGAAACTATAAGAGATAATGCAATTTCGCAACCGGCAATGTAATTAGCATGCCGAATGTCACTTAGAATGTGAATTGGAACGAAATCGCCAATAGATAAGACCATTTTACAATTTGGGCCCAAGTTAGAAGCAGAGCCTAAGGTGTAAATTATTGATAGTCCATATCTCGGAAACTATAAGAGATAATGCAATTTCGCAACCGGCAATGTAATTAGCATGCCGAATGTCACTTAGAATGTGAATTGGGACGAAATCGCCAATAGATAAGACCATTTTACAATTTGGGCCCAAGTTAGAAGCAGAGCCTAAGGTGTAAATTATCGATAGTCCATATCTCGGAAACTATAAGAGATAATGCAATTTGGCAACCGGCAATGTAATTAGCATGCCGAATATTACTTGGAATGTGAATTGGAACGAAATCGCCAATAAATAAGACGATTTTACAATTTGGGCCCAAGTTAGAAGCAGAGCCTAAGATGTAAATTATCGATAGTCCATATCTCGGAAACTATAAGAGATAATGCAATTTGGCAATCGGCAATGTAATTAGCATGCCGAATATTACTTGGAATGTGAATTGGAACGAAATCGCCAATAGATAAGACGATTTTACAATTTGGGCCCAAGTTAGAAGCAGAGCCTAAGATGTAAATTATCGATAGTCCATATCTCGGAAACTATAAGAGATAATGCAATTTGGCAACCGGCCATGTAATTAGCATGGCGAATATTACTTGGAATGTGAATTGGAACGAAATCGCCAATAGATAAGACCATTTTACAATTTGGGCCCAAGTTAGAAGCAGAGCCTAAGGTGTAAATTATCGATAGTCCATATCTCGGAAACTATAAGAGATAATGCAATTTGGCAACCGGCAATGTAATTAGCATGCCGAATATTACTTGGAATGTGAATTGGAACGAAATCGCCAATAGGTAAGACCATTTTACAACTTGGGCCCAAGTTAGAAGCAGAGCCTAAGGTGTAAATTATCGATAGTCCATATCTCGGAAACTATAAGAGATAATTCAATTTGGCAACCGGCAATGTAATTAGCATGCCGAATATTACTTGGAATGTGAATTGGAACGAAATCGCCAATAGATAAGACCATTTTACAATTTGGGCCCAAGTTAGAAGCAGAACCTGAGGTGTAAATTATCGATAGTCCATATCTCGGAAACTATAAGAGATAATGCAATTTGGCAACCGGCAATGTAATTAGCATGCTGAATATTACTTGGAATGTGAATTGGAACGAAATCGCCAATAGATAAGACCATTTTACAATTTGGGCCCAAGTTAGAAGCAGAGCCTAAGGTGTAAATTATCGATAGTCCATATCTCGGAAACTATAAGAGATAATGCAATTTGGCAACCGGCAATGTAATTAGCATGCCGAATATTACTTGGAATGTGAATTGGAACGAAATCGCCAATAGATAAGACCATTTTACAATTTGGGCCCAAGTTAGAAGCAGAGCCTATGGTGTAAATTATCGATAGTCCATATCTCGGAAACTATAAGAGATAATGCAATTTGGCAACCGGCAATGTAATTAGCATGCCGAATATTACTTGGAATGTGAATTGGAACGAAATCGCCAATAGATAAGACCATTTTACAATTTGGGCCCAAGTTAGAAGCAGAGCCTAAGGTGTAAATTATCGATAGTCCATATCTCGGAAACTATAAGAGTTAATGCAATTTGGCAACCGGCAATGTAATTAGCATGCCGAATATTACTTGGAATGTGAATTGGAACGAAATCGCCAATAGATAAGACCATTTTACAATTTGGGCCCAAGTTAGAAGCAGAGCCTAAGATGTAAATTATCGATAGTCCATATCTCGGAAACTATAAGAGATAATGCAATTTGGCAACCGGCAATGTAATTAGCATGCCGAATATTACTTGGAATGTGAATTGGAACGAAATCGCCAATAGATAAGACCATTTTACAATTTGGGCCCAAGTTAGAAGCAGAGCCTAAGATGTAAATTATCGATAGTCCATATCTCGGAAACTATAAGAGATAATTCAATTTGGCAACCGGCAATGTAATTAGCATGCCGAATATTACTTGGAATGTGAATTGGAACGAAATCGCCAATAGATAAGACCATTTTACAATTTGGGCCCAAGTTAGAAGCAGAGCCTATGGTGTAAATTATCGATAGTCCATATCTCGGAAACTATAAGAGATAATGCAATTTGGCAACCGGCAATGTAATTAGCATGCCGAATATTACTTGGAATGTGAATTGGAACGAAATCGCCAATAGATAAGACCATTTTACAATTTGGGCCCAAGTTAGAAGCAGAGCCTAAGGTGTAAATTATCGATAGTCCATATCTCGGAAACTATAAGAGTTAATGCAATTTGGCAACCGGCAATGTAATTAGCATGCCGAATATTACTTGGAATGTGAATTGGAACGAAATCGCCAATAGATAAGACCATTTTACAATTTGGGCCCAAGTTAGAAGCAGAGCCTAAGGTGTAAATTATCGATAGTCCATATCTCGGAAACTATAAGAGATAATGCAATTTGGCAACCGGCAATGTAATTAGCATTCCGAATATTACTTGGAATGTGAATTGGAACGAAATCGCCAATAGATAAGACGATTTTACAATTTGGGCCCAAGTTAGAAGCAGAGCCTAAGATGTAAATTATCGATAGTCCATATCTCGGAAACTATAAGAGATAATGCAATTTGGCAATCGGCAATGTAATTAGCATGCCGAATATTACTTGGAATGTGAATTGGAACGAAATCGCCAATAGATAAGACGATTTTACAATTTGGGTCCAAGTTAGAAGCAGAGCCTAAGATGTAAATTATCGATAGTCCATATCTCGGAAACTATAAGAGATAATGCAATTTGGCAACCGGCAATGTAATTAGCATGGCGAATATTACTTGGAATGTGAATTGGAACGAAATCGCCAATAGATAAGACCATTTTACAATTTGGGCCCAAGTTAGAAGCAGAGCCTAAGGTGTAAATTATCGATAGTCCATATCTCGGAAACTATAAGAGATAATGCAATTTGGCAACCGGCAATGTAATTAGCATGCCGAATATTACTTGGAATGTGAATTGGAACGAAATCGCCAATAGGTAAGACCATTTTACAATTTGGGCCCAAGTTAGAAGCAGAGCCTAAGGTGTAAATTATCGATAGTCCATATCTCGGAAACTATAAGAGATAATTCAATTTGGCAACCGGCAATGTAATTAGCATGCCGAATATTACTTGGAATGTGAATTGGAACGAAATCGCCAATAGATAAGACCATTTTACAATTTGGGCCCAAGTTAGAAGCAGAACCTGAGGTGTAAATTATCGATAGTCCATATCTCGGAAACTATAAGAGATAATGCAATTTGGCAACCGGCAATGTAATTAGCATGCTGAATATTACTTGGAATGTGAATTGGAACGAAATCGCCAATAGATAAGACCATTTTACAATTTGGGCCCAAGTTAGAAGCAGAGCCTAAGGTGTAAATTATCGATAGTCCATATCTCGGAAACTATAAGAGATAATGCAATTTGGCAACCGGCAATGTAATTAGCATGCCGAATATTACTTGGAATGTGAATTGGAACGAAATCGCCAATAGATAAGACCATTTTACAATTTGGGCCCAAGTTAGAAGCAGAGCCTATGGTGTAAATTATCGATAGTCCATATCTCGGAAACTATAAGAGATAATGCAATTTGGCAACCGGCAATGTAATTAGCATGCCGAATATTACTTGGAATGTGAATTGGAACGAAATCGCCAATAGATAAGACCATTTTACAATTTGGGCCCAAGTTAGAAGCAGAGCCTAAGGTGTAAATTATCGATAGTCCATATCTCGGAAACTATAAGAGTTAATGCAATTTGGCAACCGGCAATGTAATTAGCATGCCGAATATTACTTGGAATGTGAATTGGAACGAAATCGCCAATAGATAAGACCATTTTACAATTTGGGCCCAAGTTAGAAGCAGAGCCTAAGGTGTAAATTATCGATAGTCCATATCTCGGAAACTATAAGAGATAATGCAATTTGGCAACCGGCAATATAATTAGCATGCCGAATATTACTTGGAATGTGAATTGGAACGAAATTGTCAATAGATAAGACCATTTTACAATTTGGGCCCAAGTTAGAAGCAGAGCCTAAGGTGTAAATTATCGATAGTCCATATCTCTGAAACTATAAGAGATAATGCAATTTCGCAACCGGCAATGTAATTAGCATGCCGAATATTACTTGGAATGTGAATTGGGACGAAATCGCCAATAGATAAGGCCATTTTACAATTTGGGCCCAAGTTAGAAGCAGAGCCTAAGGTGTAAATTATCGATAGTCCATATCTCGGAAACTATAAGAGATAATGCAATTTGGCAACCGGCAATGTAATTAGCATGCCGAATATTACTTGGAATGTGAATTGGAACGAAATCGCCAATAGATAAGACCATTTTACAATTTGGGCCCAAGTTAGAAGCAGAGCCTAAGTTGTAAATTATCGATAGTCCATATCTCGGAAACTATAAGAGATAATGCAATTTGGCAACCGGCAATGTAATTAGCATGCCGAATATTACTTGGAATGTGAATTGGAACGAAATCGCCAATAGATAAGACGATTTTACAATTTGGGCCCAAGTTAGAAGCAGAGCCTAAGATGTAAATTATCGATAGTCCATATCTCGGAAACTATAAGAGATAATGCAATTTGGCAATCGGCAATGTAATTAGCATGCCGAATATTACTTGGAATGTGAATTGGAACGAAATCGCCAATAGATAAGACGATTTTACAATTTGGGCCCAAGTTAGAAGCAGAGCCTAAGATGTAAATTATCGATAGTCCATATCTCGGAAACTATAAGAGATAATGCAATTTGGCAACCGGCAATGTAATTAGCATGGCGAATATTACTTGGAATGTGAATTGGAACGAAATCGCCAATAGATAAGACCATTTTACAATTTGGGCCCAAGTTAGAAGCAGAGCCTAAGGTGTAAATTATCGATAGTCCATATCTCGTAAACTATAAGAGATAATGCAATTTGGCAACCGGCAATGTAATTAGCATGCCGAATATTACTTGGAATGTGAATTGGAACGAAATCGCCAATAGGTAAGACCATTTTACAATTTGGGCCCAAGTTAGAAGCAGAGCCTAAGGTGTAAATTATCGATAGTCCATATCTCGGAAACTATAAGAGATAATTCAATTTGGCAACCGGCAATGTAATTAGCCTGCCGAATATTACTTGGAATGTGAATTGGAACGAAATCGCCAATAGATAAGACCATTTTACAATTTGGGCCCAAGTTAGAAGCACAACCTGAGGTGTAAATTATCGATAGTCCATATCTCGGAAACTATAAGAGATAATGCAATTTGGCAACCGGCAATGTAATTAGCATGCTGAATATTACTTGGAATGTGAATTGGAACGAAATCGCCAATAGATAAGACCATTTTACAATTTGGGATCAAGTTAGAAGCAGAGCCTAAGGTGTAAATTATCGATAGTCCATATCTCGGAAACTATAAGAGATAATGCAATTTGGCAACCGGCAATGTAATTAGCATGCCGAATATTACTTGGAATGTGAATTGGAACGAAATCGCCAATAGATAAGACCATTTTACAATTTGGGCCCAAGTTAGAAGCAGAGCCTATGGTGTAAATTATCGATAGTCCATATCTCGGAAACTATAAGAGATAATGCAATTTGGCAACCGGCAATGTAATTAGCATGCCGAATATTACTTGGAATGTGAATTGGAACGAAATCGCCAATAGATAAGACCATTTTACAATTTGGGCCCAAGTTAGAAGCAGAGCCTAAGGTGTAAATTATCGATAGTCCATATCTCGGAAACTATAAGAGTTAATGCAATTTGGCAACCGGCAATGTAATTAGCATGCCGAATATTACTTGGAATGTGAATTGGAACGAAATCGCCAATAGATAAGACCATTTTACAATTTGGGCCCAAGTTAGAAGCAGAGCCTAAGGTGTAAATTATCGATAGTCCATATCTCGGAAACTATAAGAGATAATGCAATTTGGCAACCGGCAATATAATTAGCATGCCGAATATTACTTGGAATGTGAATTGGAACGAAATTGTCAATAGATAAGACCATTTTACAATTTGGGCCCAAGTTAGAAGCAGAGCCTAAGGTGTAAATTATCGATAGTCCATATCTCTGAAACTATAAGAGATAATGCAATTTCGCAACCGGCAATGTAATTAGCATGCCGAATATTACTTGGAATGTGAATTGGGACGAAATCGCCAATAGATAAGGCCATTTTACAATTTGGGCCCAAGTTAGAAGCAGAGCCTAAGGTGTAAATTATCGATAGTCCATATCTCGGAAACTATAAGAGATAAAGCAATTTGGCAACCGGCAATGTAATTAGCATGCCGAATATTACTTGGAATGTGAATTGGAACGAAATCGCCAATAGATAAGACCATTTTACAATTTGGGCCCAAGTTAGAAGCAGAGCCTAAGGTGTAAATTATTGATAGTCCATATCTCGGAAACTATAAGAGATAATGCAATTTGGCAACCGGCAATGTAATTAGCATGCCGAATATTACTTGGAATGTGAATTGGAACGAAATCGCCAATAGATAAGACCATTTTACAATTTGGGCCCAAGTTAGAAGCAGAGCCTAAGGTGTAAATTATTGATAGTCCATATCTCGGAAACTATAAGAGATAATGCAATTTGGCAACCGGCAATATAATTAGCATGCCGAATATTACTTGGAATGTGAATTGGAACGAAATCGCCAATAGATAAGACCATTTTACAATTTGGGCCCAAGTTAGAAGCAGAGCATAAGGTGTAAATTATCGATAGTCCATATCTCGGAAACTATAAGAGATAATGCAATTTGGCAACCGGCAATGTAATTAGCATGCCGAATATTACTTGGAATGTGAATTGGAACGAAATCGCCAATAGATAAGACCATTTTACAATTTGGGCCCAAGTTAGAAGCAGAGCCTAAGGTGTAAATTATTGATAGTCCATATCTCGGAAACTATAAGAGATAATGCAATTTCGCAACCGGCAATGTAATTAGCATGCCGAATATCACTTGGAATGTGAATTGGGACGAAATCGCCAATAGATAAGACCATTTTACAATTTGGGCCCAAGTTAGAAGCAGAGCCTAAGGTGTAAATTATCGATAGTCCATATCTCGGAAACTATAAGAGATAATGCAATTTGGCAACCGGCAATGTAATTAGCATGCCGAATATTACTTGGAATGTGAATTGGAACGAAATCGCCAATAGATAAGACCATTTTACAATTTGGGCCCAAGTTAGAAGCAGAGCCTAAGGTGTAAATTATCGATAGTCTATATCTCGGAAACTATAAGAGATAATGCAATTTGGCAACCGGCAATGTAATTAGCATGAAGAATATTACTTGGAATGTGAATTGGAACGAAATAGCCAATAGATAAGACCATTTTACAATTTGGGCCCAAGTTAGAAGCAGAGCCTAAGGTGTAAATTATCGATAGTCCATATCTCGGAAACTATAAGAGATAATGCAATTTGGCAACCGGCAATGTAATTAGCATGCCGAATATTACTTGGAATGTGAATTGGAACGAAATCGCCAATAGATAAGACCATTTTACAATTTGGGCCCAAGTTAGAAGCAGAGCCTAAGGTGTAAATTATCGATAGTCCATATCTCGGAAACTATAAGAGATAATGCAATTTGGCAACCGGCAATGTAATTAGCATGCCGAATATTACTTGGAATGTGAATTGGAACGAAATCGCCAATAGATAAGACCATTTTACAATTTGGGCCCAAGTTAGAAGCAGAGCCTAAGGTGTAAATTATCGATAGTTCATATCTCGGAAACTATAAGAGATAATGCAATTTGGCAACCGGCAATGTAATTAGCATGCCGAATATTACTTGGAATGTGAATTGGAACGAAATCGCCAATAGATAAGACCATTTTACAATTTGGGCCCAAGTTAGAAGCAGAGCCTAAGGTGTAAATTATCGATAGTCTATATCTCGGAAACTATAAGAGATAATGCAATTTGGCAACCGGCAATGTAATTAGCATGAAGAATATTACTTGGAATGTGAATTGGAACGAAATCGCCAATAGATAAGACCATTTTACAATTTGGGCCCAAGTTAGAAGCAGAGCCTAAGGTGTAAATTATCGATAGTCCATATCTCGGAAACTATAAGAGATAATGCAATTTGGCAACCGGCAATGTAATTAGCATGCCGAATATTACTTGGAATGTGAATTGCAACTAAATCGCCAATAGATAAGACCATTTTACAATTTGGGCCCAAGTTAGAAGCAGAGCCTAAGGTGTAAATTATCGATAGTCCATATCTCGGAAACTATAAGAGATAATGCAATTTGGCAACCGGCAATGTAATTAGCATGCCGAATATTACTTGGAATGTGAATTGGAACGAAATCGCCAATAGATAAGACCATTTTACAATTTGGGCCCAAGTTAGAAGCAGAGCCTAAGGTGTAAATTATCGATAGTCCATATCTCGAAAACTATAAGAGATAATGCAATTTGGCAACCGGCAATGTAATTAGCATGCTGAATATTACTTGGAATGTGAATTGGAACGAAATCACCAATAGATAAGACCATTTTACAATTTGGGCCCAAGTTAGAAGCAGAGCCTAAGGTGTAAATTATCGATAGTCCATATCTCGGAAACTATAAGAGATAATGCAATTTGGCAACCGGCAATGTAATTAGCATGCCGAATATTACTTGGAATGTGAATTGCAACTAAATCGCCAATAGATAAGACCATTTTACAATTTGGGCCCAAGTTAGAAGCAGAGCCTAAGGTGTAAATTATCGATAGTCCATATCTCGGAAACTATAAGAGATAATGCAATTTGGCAACCGGCAATGTAATTAGCATGCCGAATATTACTTGGAATGTGAATTGGAACGAAATCGCCAATAGATAAGACCATTTTACAATTTGGGCCCAAGTTAGAAGCAGAGCCTAAGGTGTAAATTATCGATAGTCCATATCTCGGAAACTATAAGAGATAATGCAATTTCGCAACCGGCAATGTAATTAGCATGCCGAATATCACTTGGAATGTGAATTGGGACGAAATCGCCAATAGATAAGACCATTTTACAATTTGGGCCCAAGTTAGAAGCAGAGCCTAAGGTGTAAATTATCGATAGTCCATATCTCGGAAACTATAAGAGATAATGCAATTTGGCAACCGGCAATGTAATTAGCATGCCGAATATTACTTGGAATGTGAATTGGAACGAAATCGCCAATAGATAAGACCATTTTACAATTTGGGCCCAAGTTAGAAGCAGAGCCTAAGGTGTAAATTATCGATAGTCCATATCTCGGAAACTATAAGAGATAATGCAATTTGGCAACCGGCAATGTAATTAGCATGCCGAATATTACTTGGAATGTGAATTGGAACGAAATCGCCAATAGGTAAGACTATTTTACAATTTGGGCCCAAGTTAGAAGCAGAGCCTAAGGTGTACATTATCGATAGTCCATATCTCGGAAACTATAAGAGATAATTCAATTTGGCAACCGGCAATGTAATTAGCATGCCGAATATTACTTGGAATGTGAATTGGAACGAAATCGCCAATAGATAAGACCATTTTACAATTTGGGCCCAAGTTAGAAGCAGAACCTGAGGTGTAAATTATCGATAGTCCATATCTCGGAAACTATAAGAGATAATGCAATTTGGCAACCGGCAATGTAATTAGCATGCCGAATATTACTTGGAATGTGAATTGGAACGAAATCGCCAATAGATAAGACCATTTTACAATTTGGGCCCAAGTTAGAAGCAGAGCCTAAGGTGTAAATTATCGATAGTCCATATCTCGGAAACTATAAGAGATAATGCAATTTGGCAACCGGCAATGTAATCAGCATGCCGAATATTACTTGGAATGTGAATTGGAACGAAATCGCCAATAGATAAGACCATTTTACAATTTGGGCCCAAGTTAGAAGCAGAGCCTATGGTGTAAATTATCGATAGTCCATATCTCGGAAACTATAAGAGATAATGCAATTTGGCAACCGGCAATGTAATTAGCATGCCGAATATTACTTGGAATGTGAATTGGAACGAAATCGCCAATAGATAAGACCATTTTACAATTTGGGCCCAAGTTAGAAGCAGAGCCTAAGGTGTAAATTATCGATAGCCCATATCTCGGAAACTATAAGAGTTAATGCAATTTGGCAACCGGCAATGTAATTAGCATGCCGAATATTTCTTGGAATGTGAATTGGAACGAAATCGCCAATAGATAAGACCATTTTACAATTTGGGCCCAAGTTAGAAGCAGAGCCTAAGGTGTAAATTATCGATAGTCCATATCTCGGAAACTATAAGAGATAATGCAATTTGGCAACCGGCAATGTAATTAGCATGCCGAATATTACTTGGAATGTGAATTGGAACGAAATCGCCAATAGATAAGACCATTTTACAATTTGGGCCCAAGTTAGAAGCAGAGACTAAGGTGTAAATTATCGATAGTCCATATCTCGGAAACTATAAGAGATAATGCAATTTGGCAACCGGCAATGTAATTAGCATGCCGAATATTACTTGGATTGTGAATTGCAACTAATTCGCCAATAGATAAGACCATTTTACAATTTGGGCCCAAGTTAGAAGCAGAGCCTAAGGTGTAAATTATCGATAGTCCATATCTCGGAAACTATAAGAGATAATGCAATTTGGCAACCGGCAATGTAATTAGCATGCCGAATATTACTTGGAATGTGAATTGGAACGAAATCGCCAATAGATAAGACCATTTTACAATTTGGGCCCAAGTTAGAAGCAGAGCCTAAGGTGTAAATTATCGATAGTCCATATCTCGGAAACTATAAGAGATAATGCAATTTGGCAACCGGCAATGTAATTAGCATGCCGAATATTACTTGGAATGTGAATTGGAACGAAATCGCCAATAGGTAAGACCATTTTACAATTTGGGCCCAAGTTAGAAGCAGAGCCTAAGGTGTAAATTATCGATAGTCCATATCTCGGAAACTATAAGAGATAATGCAATTTGGCAACCGGCAATGTAATTAGCATGCCGAATATTACTTGGAATGTGAATTGGAACGAAATCGCCAATAGATAAGACCATTTTACAATTTGGGCCCAAGCTAGAAGCAGAGCCTAAGGTGTAAATTATCGATAGTCCATATCTCGGAAACTATAAGAGATAATGCAATTTGGCAACCGGCAATGTAATTAGCATGCCGAATATTACTTGGAATGTGAATTGGAACGAAATCGCCAATAGGTAAGACTATTTTACAATTTGGGCCCAAGTTAGAAGCAGAGCCTAAGGTGTACATTATCGATAGTCCATATCTCGGAAACTATAAGAGATAATTCAATTTGGCAACCGGCAATGTAATTAGCATGCCGAATATTACTTGGAATGTGAATTGGAACGAAATCGCCAATAGATAAGACCATTTTACAATTTGGGCCCAAGTTAGAAGCAGAACCTGAGGTGTAAATTATCGATAGTCCATATCTCGGAAACTATAAGAGATAATGCAATTTGGCAACCGGCAATGTAATTAGCATGCCGAATATTACTTGGAATGTGAATTGGAACGAAATCGCCAATAGATAAGACCATTTTACAATTTGGGCCCAAGTTAGAAGCAGAGCCTAAGGTGTAAATTATCGATAGTCCATATCTCGGAAACTATAAGAGATAATGCAATTTGGCAACCGGCAATGTAATTAGCATGCCGAATATTACTTGGAATGTGAATTGGAACGAAATCGCCAATAGATAAGACCATTTTACAATTTGGGCCCAAGTTAGAAGCAGAGCCTAAGGTGTAAATTATCGATAGCCCATATCTCGGAAACTATAAGAGTTAATGCAATTTGGCAACCGGCAATGTAATTAGCATGCCGAATATTAATTGGAATGTGAATTGGAACGAAATCGCCAATAGATAAGACCATTTTACAATTTGGGCCCAAGTTAGAAGCAGAGCCTAAGGTGTAAATTATCGATAGTCCATATCTCGGAAACTATAAGAGATAATGCAATTTGGCAACCGGCAATGTAATTAGCATGCCGAATATTACTTGGAATGTGAATTGGAACGAAATCGCCAATAGGTAAGACCATTTTACAATTTGGGCCCAAGTTAGAAGCAGAGCCTAAGGCGTAAATTATCGATAGTCCATATCTCGGAAACTATAAGAGATAATGCAATTTGGTAACCGGCAATGTAATTAGCATGCCGAATATTACTTGGAATGTGAATTGGAACGAAATCGCCAATAGATAAGACCATTTTACAATTTGGGCCCAAGTTATAAGCAGAACCTGAGGTGTAAATTATCGATAGTCCATATCTCGGAAACTATAAGAGATAATGCAATTTGGCAACCGGCAATGTAATTAGCATGCTGAATATTGCTTGGAATGTGAATTGGAACGAAATCGCCAATAGATAAGACCATTTTACAATTTGGGCCCAAGTTAGAAGCAGAGCCTAAGGTGTAAATAATCGATAGTCCATATCTCGGAAACTATAAGAGATAATGCAATTTGGCAACCGGCAATGTAATTAGCATGCCGAATATTACTTGGAATGTGAATTGGAACGAAATCGCCAATAGATAAGACCATTTTACAATTTGGGCCCAAGTTAGAAGCAGAGCCTATGGTGTAAATTATCGATAGTCCATATCTCGGAAACTATAAGAGATAATGCAATTTGGCAACCGGCAATGTAATTAGCATGCCGAATATTACTTGGAATGTGAATTGGAACGAAATCGCCAATAGATAAAACCATTTTACAATTTGGGCCCAAGTTAGAAGCAGAGCCTAAGGTGTAAATTATCGATAGTCCATATCTCTGAAACTATAAGAGATAATGCAATTTCGCAACCGGCAATGTAATTAGCATGCCGAATATTACTTGGAATGTGAATTGGGACGAAATCGCCAATAGATAAGGCCATTTTACAATTTGGGCCCAAGTTAGAAGCAGAGCCTAAGGTGTAAATTATCGATAGTCCATATCTCGGAAACTATAAGAGATAATGCAATTTGGCAACCGGCAATGTAATTAGCATGCCGAATATTACTTGGAAAGTGAATTGGAACGAAATCGCCAATAGATAAGACCATTTTACAATTTGGGCCCAAGTTAGAAGCAGAGCCTAAGGTGTAAATTATTGATAGTCCATATCTCGGAAACTATAAGAGATAATGCAATTTGGCAACCGGCAATGTAATTAGCATGCCGAATATTACTTGGAATGTGAATTGGAACGAAATCGCTAAAAGATAAGACCATTTTACAATTTGGGCCCAAGTTAGAAGCAGAGCCTAAGGTGTAAATTATCGATAGTCCATATCTCGGAAACTATAAGAGATAATGCAATTTGGCAACCGGCAATATAATTAGCATGCCGAATATTACTTGGAATGTGAATTGGAACGAAATCGCCAATAGATAAGACCATTTTACAATTTGGGCCCAAGTTAGAAGCAGAGCCTAAGGTGTAAATTATCGATAGTCCATATCTCGGAAACTATAAGAGATAATGCAATTTGGCAACCGGCAATGTAATTAGCATGCCGAATATTACTTGGAATGTGAATTGGAACGAAATCGCCAATAGATAAGACCATTTTACAATTTGGGCCCAAGTTAGAAGCAGAGCCTAAGGTGTAAATTATTGATAGTCCATATCTCGGAAACTATAAGAGATAATGCAATTTCGCAACCGGCAATGTAATTAGCATGCCGAATATCACTTGTAATGTGAATTGGGACGAAATCGCCAATAGATAAGACCATTTT
The DNA here is from genome assembly GCF_030347505.1 of Rhynchophorus ferrugineus. Classification (NCBI taxonomy): domain Eukaryota; kingdom Metazoa; phylum Arthropoda; class Insecta; order Coleoptera; family Curculionidae; genus Rhynchophorus; species Rhynchophorus ferrugineus. The sequence continues at coordinate 191,526 of NW_027472874.1, forward strand.
ACAATTTGGGCCCAAGTTAGAAGCAGAGCCTAAGGTGTAAATTATCGATAGTCCATATCTCGGAAACTATAAGAGATAATGCAATTTGGCAACCGGCAATGTAATTAGCATGCCGAATATTACTTGGAATGTGAATTGGAACGAAATCGCCAATAGATAAGACCATTTTACAATTTGGGCCCAAGTTAGAAGCAGAGCCTAAGGTGTAAATTATTGATAGTCCATATCTCGGAAACTATAAGAGATAATGCAATTTCGCAACCGGCAATGTAATTAGCATGCCGAATATCACTTGGAATGTGAATTGGGACGAAATCGCCAATAGATAAGACCATTTTACAATTTGGGCCCAAGTTAGAAGCAGAGCCTAAGGTGTAAATTATCGATAGTCCATATCTCGGAAACTATAAGAGATAATGCAATTTGGCAACCGGCAATGTAATTAGCATGCCGAATATTACTTGGAATGTGAATTGGAACGAAATCGCCAATAGATAAGACCATTTTACAATTTGGGCCCAAGTTAGAAGCAGAGCCTAAGGTGTAAATTATCGATAGTCTATATCTCGGAAACTATAAGAGATAATGCAATTTGGCAACCGGCAATGTAATTAGCATGAAGAATATTACTTGGAATGTGAATTGGAACGAAATAGCCAATAGATAAGACCATTTTACAATTTGGGCCCAAGTTAGAAGCAGAGCCTAAGGTGTAAATTATCGATAGTCCATATCTCGGAAACTATAAGAGATAATGCAATTTGGCAACCGGCAATGTAATTAGCATGCCGAATATTACTTGGAATGTGAATTGGAACGAAATCGCCAATAGATAAGACCATTTTACAATTTGTGCCCAAGTTAGAAGCAGAGCCTAAGGTGTAAATTATCGATAGTTCATATCTCGGAAACTATAAGAGATAATGCAATTTGGCAACCGGCAATGTAATTAGCATGCCGAATATTACTTGGAATGTGAATTGGAACGAAATCGCCAATAGATAAGACCATTTTACAATTTGGGCCCAAGTTAGAAGCAGAGCCTAAGGTGTAAATTATCGATAGTCTATATCTCGGAAACTATAAGAGATAATGCAATTTGGCAACCGGCAATGTAATTAGCATGAAGAATATTACTTGGAATGTGAATTGGAACGAAATCGCCAATAGATAAGACCATTTTACAATTTGGGCCCAAGTTAGAAGCAGAGCCTAAGGTGTAAATTATCGATAGTCCATATCTCGGAAACTATAAGAGATAATGCAATTTGGCAACCGGCAATGTAATTAGCATGCCGAATATTACTTGGAATGTGAATTGCAACTAAATCGCCAATAGATAAGACCATTTTACAATTTGGGCCCAAGTTAGAAGCAGAGCCTAAGGTGTAAATTATCGATAGTCCATATCTCGGAAACTATAAGAGATAATGCAATTTGGCAACCGGCAATGTAATTAGCATTCCGAATATTACTTGGAATGTGAATTGGAACGAAATCGCCAATAGATAAGACCATTTTACAATTTGGGCCCAAGTTAGAAGCAGAGCCTAAGGTGTAAATTATCGATAGTCCATATCTCGGAAACTATAAGAGATAATGCAATTTGGCAACCGGCAATGTAATTAGCATGCTGAATATTACTTGGAATGTGAATTGGAACGAAATCACCAATAGATAAGACCATTTTACAATTTGGGCCCAAGTTAGAAGCAGAGCCTAAGGTGTAAATTATCGATAGTCCATATCTCGGAAACTATAAGAGATAATGCAATTTGGCAACCGGCAATGTAATTAGCATGCCGAATATTACTTGGAATGTGAATTGCAACTAAATCGCCAATAGATAAGACCATTTTACAATTTGGGCCCAAGTTAGAAGCAGAGCCTAAGGTGTAAATTATCGATAGTCCATATCTCGGAAACTATAAGAGATAATGCAATTTGGCAACCGGCAATGTAATTAGCATGCCGAATATTACTTGGAATGTGAATTGGAACGAAATCGCCAATAGATAAGACCATTTTACAATTTGGGCCCAAGTTAGAAGCAGAGCCTAAGGTGTAAATTATCGATAGTCCATATCTCGGAAACTATAAGAGATAATGCAATTTCGCAACCGGCAATGTAATTAGCATGCCGAATATCACTTGGAATGTGAATTGGGACGAAATCGCCAATAGATAAGACCATTTTACAATTTGGGCTCAAGTTAGAAGCAGAGCCTAAGGTGTAAATTATCGATAGTCCATATCTCGGAAACTATAAGAGATAATGCAATTTGGCAACCGGCAATGTAATTAGCATGCCGAATATTACTTGGAATGTGAATTGGAACGAAATCGCCAATAGATAAGACCATTTTACAATTTGGGCCCAAGTTAGAAGCAGAGCCTAAGGTGTAAATTATCGATAGTCCATATCTCGGAAACTATAAGAGATAATGCAATTTGGCAACCGGCAATGTAATTAGCATGCCGAATATTACTTGGAATGTGAATTGGAACGAAATCGCCAATAGGTAAGACTATTTTACAATTTGGGCCCAAGTTAGAAGCAGAGCCTAAGGTGTAAATTATCGATAGTCCATATCTCGGAAACTATAAGAGATAATTCAATTTGGCAACCGGCAATGTAATTAGCATGCCGAATATTACTTGGAATGTGAATTGGAACGAAATCGCCAATAGATAAGACCATTTTAAAATTTGGGCCCAAGTTAGAAGCAGAACCTGAGGTGTAAATTATCGATAGTCCATATCTCGGAAACTATAAGAGATAATGCAATTTGGCAACCGGCAATGTAATTAGCATGCCGAATATTACTTGGAATGTGAATTGGAACGAAATCGCCAATAGATAAGACCATTTTACAATTTGGGCCCAAGTTAGAAGCAGAGCCTAAGGTGTAAATTATCGATAGTCCATATCTCGGAAACTATAAGAGATAATGCAATTTGGCAACCGGCAATGTAATTAGCATGCCGAATATTACTTGGAATGTGAATTGGAACGAAATCGCCAATAGATAAGACCATTTTACAATTTGGGCCCAAGTTAGAAGCAGAGCCTAAGGTGTAAATTATCGATAGTCCATATCTCGGAAACTATAAGAGATAATGCAATTTGGCAACCGGCAATGTAATTAGCATGCCGAATATTACTTGGAATGTGAATTGGAACGAAATCGCCAATAGGTAAGACTATTTTACAATTTGGGCCCAAGTTAGAAGCAGAGCCTAAGGTGTAAATTATCGATAGTCCATATCTCGGAAACTATAAGAGATAATTCAATTTGGCAACCGGCAATGTAATTAGCATGCCGAATATTACTTGGAATGTGAATTGGAACGAAATCGCCAATAGATAAGACCATTTTAAAATTTGGGCCCAAGTTAGAAGCAGAACCTGAGGTGTAAATTATCGATAGTCCATATCTCGGAAACTATAAGAGATAATGCAATTTGGCAACCGGCAATGTAATTAGCATGCCGAATATTACTTGGAATGTGAATTGGAACGAAATCGCCAATAGATAAGACCATTTTACAATTTGGGCCCAAGTTAGAAGCAGAGCCTAAGGTGTAAATTATCGATAGTACATATCTCGGAAACTATAAGAGATAATGCAATTTGGCAACCGGCAATGTAATTAGCATGCCGAATATTACTTGGAATGTGAATTGGAACGAAATCGCCAATAGATAAGACCATTTTACAATTTGGGCCCAAGTTAGAAGCAGAGCCTATGGTGTAAATTATCGATAGTCCATATCTCGGAAACTATAAGAGATAATGCAATTTGGCAACCGGCAATGTAATTAGCATGCCGAATATTACTTGGAATGTGAATTGGAACGAAATCGCCAATAGATAAGACCATTTTACAATTTGGGCCCAAGTTAGAAGCAGAGCCTAAGGTGTAAATTATCGATAGCCCATATCTCGGAAACTATAAGAGTTAATGCAATTTGGCAACCGGCAATGTAATTAGCATGCCGAATATTTCTTGGAATGTGAATTGGAACGAAATCGCCAATAGATAAGACCATTTTACAATTTGGGCCCAAGTTAGAAGCAGAGCCTAAGGTGTAAATTATCGATAGTCCATATCTCGGAAACTATAAGAGATAATTCAATTTGGCAACCGGCAATGTAATTAGCATGCCGAATATTACTTGGAATGTGAATTGGAACGAAATCGCCAATAGATAAGACCATTTTAAAATTTGGGCCCAAGTTAGAAGCAGAACCTGAGGTGTAAATTATCGATAGTCCATATCTCGGAAACTATAAGAGATAATGCAATTTGGCAACCGGCAATGTAATTAGCATGCCGAATATTACTTGGAATGTGAATTGGAACGAAATCGCCAATAGATAAGACCATTTTACAATTTGGGCCCAAGTTAGAAGCAGAGCCTAAGGTGTAAATTATCGATAGTCCATATCTCGGAAACTATAAGAGATAATGCAATTTGGCAACCGGCAATGTAATTAGCATGCCGAATATTACTTGGAATGTGAATTGGAACGAAATCGCCAAGAGATAAGACCATTTTACAATTTGGGCCCAAGTTAGAAGCAGAGCCTATGGTGTAAATTATCGATAGTCCATATCTCGGAAACTATAAGAGATAATGCAATTTGGCAACCGGCAATGTAATTAGCATGCCGAATATTACTTGGAATGTGAATTGGAACGAAAACGCCAATAGATAAGACCATTTTACAATTTGGGCCCAAGTTAGAAGCAGAGCCTAAGGTGTAAATTATCGATAGCCCATATCTCGGAAACTATAAGAGTTAATGCAATTTGGCAACCGGCAATGTAATTAGCATGCCGAATATTTCTTGGAATGTGAATTGGAACGAAATCGCCAATAGATAAGACCATTTTACAATTTGGGCCCAAGTTAGAAGCAGAGCCTAAGGTGTAAATTATCGATAGTCCATATCTCGGAAACTATAAGAGATAATGCAATTTGGCAACCGGCAATGTAATTAGCATGCCGAATATTACTTGGAATGTGAATTGGAACGAAATCGCCAATAGATAAGACCATTTTACAATTTGGGCCCAAGTTAGAAGCAGAGACTAAGGTGTAAATTATCGATAGTCCATATCTCGGAAACTATAAGAGATAATGCAATTTGGCAACCGGCAATGTAATTAGCATGCCGAATATTACTTGGAATGTGAATTGCAACTAATTCGCCAATAGATAAGACCATTTTACAATTTGGGCCCAAGTTAGAAGCAGAGCCTAAGGTGTAAATTATCGATAGTCCATATCTCGGAAACTATAAGAGATAATGCAATTTAGCAACCGGCAATGTAATTAGCATGCCGAATATTACTTGGAATGTGAATTGGAACGAAATCGCCAATAGATAAGACCATTTTACAATTTGGGCCCAAGTTAGAAGCAGAGCCTAAGGTGTAAATTATCGATAGTCCATATCTCGGAAACTATA